>NC_031786.1:3272514-3468963 GCF_001522545.3 Parus major | reverse complement strand
GTTCTAGGTCACTCTAGAACGGTTCTAGACTGCTCTAGACCCTCTCTGGAACCGCTCCAGAACCGCTCTGGGACCGTTCCCCGCTCTGGAACCACTCTAGAACCGCTCCAGAACCACTCTGGAACCTCTTCATCTGGGTATTTTTTCCTGATGTGAATTAGGAGCTGCATCACACGATCCCTTCTTCTCCCAATAGGAGATATCACCGGATTGAAACAGTTAAGCCAATAAATCATTCATCTCATGCAATAATAAAATTCTGGGAGAGAGTCTCCAAGGCTATTTTAAATTCCTGTAAGGGAAGGACGACACGACAGCGACTCCAGACTCCAGCAGTCTGTGCAGGGACGGCTGAGTGACTCGTGGCCACGGCCAGATGGAGCCTGCCCAGATTTGCCATGTTTAGACTCCTGTTTTTACATCACGATGTCTACTTCACAGCATTGTTTCACTGTAAACAAAAGGCTTCCTTTTCCACTTCTCCTCCCTTACTCCACTCCAAGCCAAAAGTAAAACAAAACACAAAACCCCCCCAGACCATTGAATTCTTCCTTTGAGCAGCTCATGCATCCATGTTTCCTAGATTCATTCAGCGATGGGCTCGCTGCCACACACGTCACCCACCCTATTCATGTGTCCAGTTTATTTGATATGCCTCTCAAGAGGTAAAGGAAAGAAATTATGCTGCCACTTTTGCAATGAAGATAGCAGCCCTCCCCAGGCACTGCAAACTCTACCAGGAGGGTTTACAAGTCTCTCTCATGGAGATTCATGCTAATTCAAGTTAAGTTGAGTAAGTAGATACAAAAAAAATTTGGTTTGGTTCTCTTTTTTTTTTAGCTATATACCAAGTGTGTAAATTAAAGCTGAATAATACAAAATAAATTATGCTTATCAGGCCTCTGTGTAAATTAGGGCTTCAGCCACAGCTCAGTAGGAAAGGAGAAGTAACACATGGGAAACTTTAAGAAAACAAAGGCTATTGGGAATATCTGCATTTCCTGGTTCAGTATGGATGGAGCCTCTCAGACCAGCCAGGATGTTTCTAATGCATAACTTTCATACACCATAAATTCCATTTCTCTTCTCCACCCTCCTCCAAAATGGCCTAACCATCCCATATCACCCATTTTTCAACATCTGAAAATCCAACCAATACTGTACTGTGGAGCTGTTGGACAGACACTACTTACAGAGACTCAAAACTGTGCTGTCACCTGGGGTGGGGGGAACAACACAGCTTTAAATTAACAGCCATTAGAATACTTCAAAGGAAAAAGTCAGCCAAGATCAATTTTCAGACCAGTTTCAAAGTTATTCCTTCTGTTTCTCATATTGGTGACAAGTAGAAAATTATATTCCAGTAAACAAAATCAGAGTGGGAAACAGAAATGCATTAAAAAGATTTAAGAATCCTGCAGCTTCGCTGTCATATTTGCTGTAACAGGCTCAATTATTTCTTACTCTCCCTCAACATTAAAAAAATAGTCCATTAAAAAAAAAACTTTAGAGTAACATTACCAAGATTAGCTAATCTCAAACTGCAGAGGTGGTTTTTATATGCAAGGATGAGTGAAGTAAACTCTAATTCAATTAGCCAATACTGGAATAAAATAGTTTTTAAGAGCTCAGGCAAACAAAAGGGGGTCACTCATCTCAAACTCTTAAAGTTGTGCTAAAAAAACTTACCTCAGTCCTTAAAGAATTCTTTATAATCCCAGCAGTTAATTTTTAACCAAAACAGAAGCAATTAATCCAAAATTATCAACTTGTAAAATACTTAAGGGAGCACAGGATCCTTCCTCTGATGGGTAAATAAAAGAAGTAGCATGGAAATTCACCCATCTATTTCTCAGCTTGTTTTGATAGGAACAGGAGCAGGGGGGAAAATCTAACAGGAGAAATAAATGATAGCTCTGCCTGATGTATTTCATGCACCTCTGACAAACCCGCCAGCAAGGAGCAGAGCCCTTGGATTTGTTTCACTGCAGTAAAACTCTCCACCCTCTGAATGAGCTGTAGTAGAGGCAACAACAAAAGAAATTCATGATCTAATTACCAACCGGACAAAAATGCCCTGAATTTTAAAATGGCTCAGACAAGAGGCACCTGCAGCTAAGTCAGACTCCTGCCTGTCAGGGATTGTGGATCCCAGCAGCGTTCCAGGCTCTGCTGCCAGCGCTGTCAGGACATGGCCACACGTGTGATTTAAACAGGAAGTCTCAAAACTCTGTCTCTGCTGCAGACACCATCCTTGGGGAACACCACAACTGCTTTTCTGGGAAGAGGAGAAAGGAAAAGAACCAGGAAAAAAAAAAAAAAAAGCACAGACATAATATACCCTTCATCACAAGTAATTCCCATGCCACTCCAGCAAAATGCTGTACATATTGATTTTATCAGTACTACCAAAAGGATTGTCAGATGCTTTTTAAGAAATAATTCCTAACTCATGAGAAAAGGAAACAACTTTTATTAGGGCGAAAAAAAGAATTCTGGAATTTCAAATATATATTTAAGTATTTATAAAAAATAATCCTCTAATAAGTATAACAATGTTAAAGAGTTCAAGAAGGTCATGATAATTTTTGATACTATCACTAGCAAAAATCATTAATTAAGCATCTGCCCTTAATCTAAACTCCTAGTTCAGCACAATTTTGTTTTATTACTACACCTGATGTACTGACATGATATTATATGGGGCAATACAGATGAGTAATGTACTCTTATATCCTCCTGCATTATCATCAATATCCACAACCCCAGACATTCTGTCTCCTTGATAATATGTGGATCCTGCTTTTTTCTTATTTAGTGCAGTTGAAATATTCAAGCACAATAACCCTATATTCACGTTTTTTTTGAGAATTGGTTTTATTGAAATGCTTTCAACTCTGGAAAGTTGCCCCTCTCTCTCAGGAAATTGACAGTTTGGCTTCTGTCAAAAATCAAACAGGGTCAGCAGGAAGGTGTGTGGACTATACACACACACCTTTAGCTGGTCATGCCTCTGATGATGGAATTCTGTCTGTACATGCAGAAATACATCATCTAAATCAGGAAAACTCCAGCTGCTTAAAGGCAGCACAGATGGAAAACCAAGACAGTGTCACCATTCAAACATCATTAAAATTTTCATGTACCTCAGTCCAGACTTATCCCCCATCACACACCCATGAAGCCTCATCTCCAAGAGATTATTGCATTATTAGCCTATACCATTTATAAACTGATTAAGTCATTGCACTCCTTTAATATGGACAGATTCAGTTTGATTTCTCTGTTTAAACATGTGTCCTACAGAAAAAAATCCAAACAGCTTAAAAATCTGCTGCTGTTGAAGAGAGATGAGCTAACTTAATGAGCAATCTTATTTATTTCAATTGAAGTAAAGCAATTCACAATAAAGTCTTGGTTTTGTTTTACTTTGGTTTTACACAAATTGCTTAAATTATTTAGTCAAATCAGTACAATTTATATAGTATTGTAAGAAATAATATAAAAGGGAATTTAAAGAAACAGAACACTATGAAATTAAATAGCTCACTGATACATGGAAATAAAGGATCTTGCCGAAAACTATTGCCATGCAATTTAAACTACAACTTCAGAAATCTTTTGGGAAGATGCAATGCTCAAGAAGTAAAAATACAAGAATTTTTTTGAGAAAGAAGAACACAGAGTAGAAGATATTAAGCAGGGTAGAGTGAAGATTAAGAAAGATAACAGAGAGGAGCTGACAGTGAAAAAAGATGTGTAAGTAAAGTGATTAAATGAATGCAAAAAGTAACACTGTATCAACACTCCTAGCAGTACAGCAAATGGATAAAAATCCAGGACAATATTCCCAACAAGTTCAAGAACATTTCATTACAGAAGGCAGAACAGCTTCCAAGTGCACAGAGCACCCAAGTATTTTCATGGACCTCAAACACCAGTTATGAACTTCAGTCTGAGTGGACATGATGAGGATTTTGAGGGGACACAGAAATGGAAAACCCTAATTTCCCTGCAGCCTTTTACTCTAGGAATCCTTAACCTTTTGCAGTTCTGCTCACAAAATGTTATACTGAGTAATTTCTGATTTTTACCATTTCTTACATGGCTGTACAAGCAAGGTAAGAGCAGACACAGTTTTCTAGAGGAATCTTTACATGCATTTCCTAGACACACTACTCTTTGGACATCTCAACTGCTAATTGAGTGCTATCCCAGGGCACCCAAATATAATTATTTGCTAAACAAATATATTTACTTTCCAAGTACAACGTTATTTCCTCTCACAACTACCTTCTGACATCTCAATTATTTAATACTAAACACCTTCCAGTGACCTAATTCCTTTAGTTTCTCTATCATTTATGTATTTTAGAGCCAATATGATAATTTATACTAAAATAAGACCAGAGATATATTAAAACTCTGATCAGTTATATGGAGACAAAGAGGGCATAGGCTTTTTCCCTTTTACATTGCTCCATTGCTGTAAACTGTACATCCTCTCTGCATTAACTAAATTTAAGAATTCACAAATATGTTTCCTGCTCATCTTTCAGCATTGTAGATTATGAATGGCACTGTTAATGTTACAGTGATGCAAGTTTTTAAAATACTAAAAATCAAAATCCCTTGGAACCGACATTCTACATTGAACTACATCTTCATCTAATCATGTATTTTCACTAAATAGAAACAAATAAACTACACCAAGTCAGTTCAGGGAGTTGTGCCTGCACTCCTGGATGTAACCATCCTCACTAAAAGGTGCTGTTGCTGAAGGGTCACAGGACAGGAGTGTTCTTTAGGGTGCACACACATTTTGTCATTTAGCTAAAAATCAAAAAAATACCTAAACACATTCAAACTTAAAACAGAGAGATAAGAAGAAACAAATGAGTCTCACAGATATTGCTGCTAAATACAGATTGTTCTTCAGGAGACAATAAAAGCCACAGGATTGGAGAAGATAAAGTGTTAATCGCATATTTGGTGGTTTATGAGCCAAAGCAGTCTGAGGTTTAAACTGCTTCTGCTCAGTGCTCATCCCATTCAGAGACGATGAATCATTTCCCATTTGGCAGCACTTCTGCCTACAAGGCTTGTCTTCTGCGAGATTTCTCCTGTAGCCTTGTAATAGATTTGCTAATTTGGTACACCTGACTTTGAGCAAAAGCTATTGTTGCCAGCTGTCAGACTAGACCTCGTCCTGTTTATCAGACACATCTCCACCAGCCCGTCCTGCCCCAGTCACAGAAATACAACACTCCTCACTAATCCCAGGGCAGTAAATTACTTTCTAATATCCTTGTTTTTCTTACTCTGCCAAAATACCAACACATCACAGATTTAAAGCAACAGCAAAATCAATTTATTCTCAGCAGCTGGGCTCATATCAGTTTATCCAATAACCAAATCTTTTGGAAGTAATTTTTACTTCATTCTGGCCATGAATTCTGGAGTTCCAGCAGTAGAGATTTGACTGTTTTAAACAAAGGTAATATAAGCTCACAGGGAGTGTATTCTAGTTTTTTAGGCAGGCCTCCATAGCTCTTTGAAAGATAAATCAGAGCAAAACAAAGTATTAAACACCTTACACATACTAAAACATTTCCTCATTTTCCCCAGAGCATTGTGCATGCAAAAGCAAGTGCATTACTTGCTGCTTATAAATATTTGTGCAGACAGAAACTCAGGTAGCAGCAACAGAGAAAATATGGGGAGAGTTGGGTGGGTTTTGTTGTTTAGGGGTGTTTTTTGTGGTTTGGTGTTTTGTTGATGTGGTTTTTTTTAACCTCCCCATAGTGAATCTCGGAAATGTATGAAAAAACAATTTATGTATGATATTTTTATACCTAAACAAAATCTACCAGAACTCAATACTTTACAGTCCAAGTTACATAAATCAGTTATACAAATGCAGAAAAAATCAGACCTGCTTTTTACAGGTTTCACACACAGAAAGACATGCCCACATATTAGATGCCCTTTTGATACTCTTACTCTTCTAAATGTTTTAAGCCTCAGTATAATAAACAAAAATATGAGAATGCACACTCAGCTAACAAAAAATATGGAGTATTGACACTGCTTACTTGCGTTCTCAGGAGGCTGTGGAGCCACTTACTCATCTCTATCATTCAAATCTGGCTGCTGAATTCATGCTGAGCAGTCAAGGAAACACACCTGGACTCTTCCACTTGGGGCTGATTTGAAAGGCCAGACAGAAACTGTGATTCAACATGCAAAGACCATTTATCATGAGCAGGTTCCACACCACCTTGTGGTTACCTTCTGCTATACCTGCTACCAAAATTAAATTTCATTGTATTTGCCTCGTAGAGTAGCAGAGGATCCCCTCTGACCCTCTCCCTCATGATAAAATCCATCCAACACTCCACTGCAAACACCCTGCCCTTGCAAAGGGAACACAGCACGTGTTCTTCCAGCTGGGGCAGAGGAGAGAAACCTGGGAAAGAGAACAAAATCTTGGGATTTTAGGAAATGGAGGTGAAGGAAGAGCTAACAACAGACTCAAGAAGCAGAATTACTTCAGTGCCTTGCAACAGTTACACAGTCCCATGTAAAGCTGATGTCCTTGCAAGTCAAAAGATCTGTATGTGTGTGTATGATGTGTGTATATATATATATATATATATATAGAGAGAGAGAGAGAGAGAGAGAGAGAGATATAGTTTCACAAGGTTTTTCATTGTAACATTTGAAATGATGAATCAGATACCGTATTTCAAGTATTATTCATCTGTACAACTTAAGCTAACCCTGAGGAACCATTAAAGAAAAATATTTGTCAGGAAAAAATAACCCAGAATATATGATTCATCCACTTCTGAAACAATAAAATGGTTCACTATAACAAAAATAACTATATTGTAAATACTTCAAGTAAAATGTAAAAAAAACCAAATCCTAGCCAAATACAATGAAGAAAGCATGCCCTTAGAATAAAAACAAACCATTAAACGTGCATATGTGTGCCAATAACAAAACATCTTGCTGGAAAAAGGTAATTTTAGGAAACGCGTTAACACCACATCTGACGGAAATGATACTCTATTTTTTAGAGATTTAATGATCTTAGAACAACAAAGACCCACCTAAACTCTCAAATTTAACTATTCTTCTATTAAGCTGATAAATAGATATTTATTTCAACAGAAAGTGATGCATGTACTGCATACCTAAAAATGAAACAGATCTTGAACATCTTTCTGGAAAGCAGACAAGACACTGACCTTAAATCATGATAAAAGGGATCAGCTGAACAAAATCATGCATTTAATAACTTTATAATTGTCCAAAGCTCAAAGAAGTGTGAAAATGAGCAGTTTTTGGAAAACAAGTCCCATAGGAGAGGGGACTTCTCACTCTATCTATACAGACTTCTACAAGAAACTTCGAATTGCACATCTGCCTGTCTCTTGCTGGAGATACACCTACCCAGTACAGGTAATTTCTGGTCAAATTCTTTTATAGTCTCCTTTGTGTGTGTTTCATACATGCAGAGAGTGAAGATCAAAGTGTTTCACAACACTAGCAACTCAGTGTAAACAGAGCAGGATGTACTAAATCAACCCCCTGACACTGGAAGATGCTCTGGTGCAAATCCAGTGAGGACAAACTAAAATTAAAGGACTGCCCTCTTCTCTAGAGAAATATTAACAAAGAATGCAAGATCCATCACAGTGTACAAATGATGATTGCCATAGCTTGTAGCTTTCTCTGTCGCTTGATATTTAACATATTAACATTGACTAACTAAAGAAGATGAAATCTTTCATGCAATGAACTCATCAACAGCAGATAACACTTCTCAGAAAACTTGTCACTTCTGGAGTTGCATTAATTTTAATTCCAGAACTTTTGTGAAAATATGGTGTGTAAATGAGCCAAGGAACCTTAAAAACTACATAATTCAATTATAGTTAACAGCACGCTTTCTCACCCTTTTAAAGCAAGAAAATATTTGCATTAATGAAGTGACCAAGATATTCTTAGAATCAAAGGTCTTAAAAAACACTTCACTTAGGTTAGCTAAAAGCTGAAGAATTCCTTTTGTTCTACACATAAGGAGTAACCCTGATCTTATCTGCAAGCCTTTTTAGAATTATGTTCTGAATCACGGCCACTCAGAAGCGAGCCCTCAATTCCCTATTTCTTCAATATAGTATCAAGGTGATGAACATGTGGAGCAAAGGAACAGATGGGAGAAATTTTGGGGTGGGTGTTTTTTTCCTGTTTGTTTTTAAACTTTTGGCCTCTTTCCAACTGTAACCACTCACATTCTTTGCATGTTATGCATCTTGAGTTTTCATAAAGCCCCTCTGCTGTAGATAACCCCTTCTTCACAATAAAACAGATCACCAACAGAACATCACATGGTTACAGCATTCCCTGGTTACAAAGGCAAGGTCTGGAACAGGAGACTCTGGGCTGCCTCTGTGACCCTGGGTCACGTTCAGTGCTGCAGCACCAGAGTCCAGGTACCAACCAGTGCCTCGTCCTGAAAAAATCAGACTCCACCTGTTTCCCCGGACAGTTCCTTATTCCAAGTCAGTCCCTTCTCCACCCTTATGCAGCTTTTGTGCCCTGTGTATTCCATGTAGTGCCTGACTTCACACCAGGAGCTCACCAAGTTCAGCATTAAGAGGCAGAGCTCAGCTCCTCACTAAACCTGCACCAAGCCTTACCTGGCTGATACAGCCACACCTGCCATGTCCCTGTTTGACAGCGCTTCTGCCCCAGAATAAAGGATTCACAAGAACAAAGCATTTCTAGATGATGTGCAATGTATTTTTAATCCTTTTTGAAACTGGTTGAAGTTTAGCAGAATCTTCCCAAAATAAATTTGGTCTGATTTAGCTCCTCAGCATGAAAAATGTCTGTGTTAGCCGGCTGCTAACAGCACTGAGCAGTGTCTGATAATGGAAGTGCTAACTGGAGCTGGCATTATTAGCTCCAACTCAGTATTCCAAGTTCAGCCAGAGTTATAAATTCCACTGATGGCAAGTAAAAGGCCAAGATGTTCAGACAGACAAAGCAATTCCATGTTCAAATGATACAAAGAAGAAGCAAGTGCAAGCCCCAGAGCTCCCAGTCCTCAGAGTGCTGAAGGGACAAAGAAGCAATCCAAGGGTCAGGGTGACCAGGGACAATTTTTCTGTGCATTTACTGTTACTCCCCTGAAGTGACACAGGTGGCAGCAGGACAAGTGCATCTCCAGGCATGGACCACACTGCAAAGAACTGATGAAATGTGGAGAGTGAGGTTACTAAATTTCAGTAAACTTATGAAAAATATAGTTTTTTGAATTGGTCCAAAGTCCTGTCCAGTGTAGATGAAGTTACATTATGCTGATACACAGGAAATAGCTGACTGATTCTACAGGATGAACAATTCACCAGAGGAAAGAAACTTTCAGGAAAAATGATAAATATTGTAATGAGGAAATCCGAGGCACGTATTCACAATGCCACATTCACATCTCACAAATGAACAGAAATTTCTTCATGATCCCCTGGCCACAGAAGCAAGTGAGACACAGACAAATATAAATATATAGGCTCTCCCCCCAGGCAGAATTGCTGTTAGGGAGGGGAACCAAGAACTTTACTGTCGATCCTTGTAGATGGGACTACAGAACTTTTAACCTCCTTTTGCCCCCCTCATAACAGCTACTGAGAGAACACTGTGATCTGTGGGAACTGCTTGAGGAAGGGAGAGAAGACTACACAAATATTTTATGACAAGCCAGGCACGACGCACGTACTACTGAAAATTACTCTAAGTCATTTTTTCCTTAAAGACCTTCTCTTTTCCCGCGGCAGAAGAAAGCAGAAGCCAACATTTTAAATCATCTTACAACCCATTTCTTAGGAAGAAATCCCAAATATGAAGGATGTTCACAATAGGGCCACAGCGTTACACGACAGCAAAACTTCAAGATAAATCTTGTCCCCCTCACTTCAGTACAATCACAAAGATTTAAGCCCTTTAACTTTTAAACAAAAAGCTGATATCCAACTATTTAAGGCAAATCGGAATTATTGCATAGCACCTGGAATTTACAGACAGCCTTTGCTTCTTTAAGAAACCAGGGGCACTTCCCTTGTGCAGCAGCATTAAGAAACTTGAACAGAGGACAACAGCAGTTTTTCTCCATTCCAACATCCTTGACCAAGAGTTTATTATAACTGTGTGTGATATACCTATATATAGATATCTCACATATATACATTTGAAGATTCAATTCACCAACACTCTGCTCTTTACCAAGCATCCAGAATTGCTAGGTATACACTTAGAAATGCCACATACACAACCCACTGGAAATTATGAAAAATGGCACAAAAGTTTTTATCGTTGTTCACAAGCTTCAATTAACAAGAACCTTCTGCAAGAACAGTATGAAACATTTTTGAACTTTCTACTACAATCCTCTAAATAAAAGACCTAGAAAATTTCTGCTTTATCATGCATTATGCCCTTCTTTAAGTCTGGGCAATTTGTGTCATACACTGTGCACTCAGGCTTAAAGAAAGCAATAATTTTTTCATTTCATGCTTGGTACTGCTGAGCAAGTACTCTCCAGAAGATGTGAGGATGAGGTTGCTCACATCTATTTAAATGAAGTACTTAGCAGTGGGTATTTTGTGTCCTTTAAAATATATGTATTTGCATTATCAGGATAAAGAGAAATCTTTAGTATCTTCAGATTTCCACACTGACAGTGCAATCATTGAATCATTGCAGCCTGGCTCAGTGCTGAACTCAGCAACGTGACATGTACATTTCTTTACATTTTAGCCCAAGCACAGCAACTCAAATTTGTTTTCTGCTTCCACTATAAAGTGACACAAAACCTGGGAAACTTACAGTCCCTTCATGTCCCTGTGTCAGCTCTTGAACAACTGTACCCCACTCTGTCCTGTTTCACCTCTACAAATGTCCCCTTTTGCCTCTGAATGACACCACCAGCTCTATCCTATGAAATTTCTTATATCACACCTGATGCCACCCTTTATAAATTAAGACAGAAGAACTTTGCTGCTAAACAAAAAAGACAACACCTAAATATTACTACAACTAAGCACAATGCTATTACTCATCTAATCCTGCACACAGTCTCCTATACAGAGCTATAAACTATTTTATAATCCACCAGGGAAAATAATGGGAAGAATTTCTTCTCCAAAAAAATATTTATAGATACTATAAATAATTAATTTCAGAACAAGGTGAACATTTTCTGTTAAGAGTTGAATTGAAGGAGTATTTTTCATAAGGATACCTCAATCCTTGAGTATTGGTACAATTATGCTTGGTACAATTAATGCCATGAATTTCTAATCCCAGGCAGTTAAGCATGAATGCAATTCTATGAATTTTATTCAGACATGTTAAGTTCCTTTGCATGCTTAAGGATTTTTATTTCAATTTTTTTTAACCAGCCATGTCCATAAATATCTAACCCAGATACATCTTTCTGCCCTTACCAGTAATAAAATTAATTTTAGTATGTTTTACATTTTTTGCATAAAAATTACCTGCATTTACTAGATTGCCTTTTACCAAAATTAAACAACAAATTAGTAAGTACACTCCATCTACTTTCCTCATGTCCTACAACATGCACAAAGCAGGAGCTTTACCTATCATTTTAGAAGTGTTCAGCCTGGACTTTATCTGTCTCAGGAAAAAATCTCCAAGTTGACCCAAGTTCAGTAAATGCCTCTAAGTATTAACACAGATTCCACCTCCAATTAAATACAAGCACAACTGCATCTATAATTGAATTTATGTATGCATCTATATATAAACTCCAAATCAAATGGTTAAGCATGTTAAAAAGAAGCATCATGACAGATATAATTAGTTATTACTCCATTTAACTCCATCAGTAATGTTAAAATCTGGGTGAAGGCAGAATGAAAATGCCACCAAGAGCCTGTGGCTCTGTGAACCTGCCTGAAGCCACCACTCATTTACACATCAATTCACTACAGTCCTCTACCCGCAGAGAAAAAGGGGGATGACAAGAGATGAACCTTAATGTGAATGTATTCCTCAGCCCACTCCATCTGAAAGCACAGGATGGAGCAGAGGGACACGTACACCCCAAAAACTGATGCTGTGGGTTGGAAAGCTTTACTGTGGCATTGTCACTCTGATGTTTGTGGCAAGATGGCACCACACACGCTGATTTTAGTGTGAATGGCACAATCTGGGTACACAGTTTTACTGTGACCTGTAAATTACACAGCCTGGACATTCTCTGCATATTTGAAACAACTCAAATGAATTGGCTACAGAAAGGAAACATTGAAGCTGTTCCACTGACAATCCCACAGCCATGGAGTGACTCTCCTTTCCTCCAAGAAAACAAACCTTGTAACTTGGGTTAAATAAACACTGGCCAAGAGTCGTTCCACAAAATTACCAACAGGATACAGCCACAGAAACTCACATACTGCTACTTTTTCTTTCACTTTCAGAATTTGAAAATGTGAGTAACACTTAATCAAAAGCAATACGTGTTACTCACTTCTGGGGATATCAGCCCTCCTGGTCTGATCTGCCTGAGCAATAGCAAGAAAAAGTATTTTGAAGTGGAAAAAAAGCAATTCCCAAGAGTCTGTAGGATGCTAAAATACAGCTGATAGTGCAACACAAATATGGCATATGAGAGATAACTGATTACAAATCACCCCAACTGCATAGTCTCAGAAGGCCCAAAGCAGAACCATCATTTCTGTGGATTTAAGCTCAAAAGAAACAATGTTCATGGGCAGAAAGTCAAAAGATAGTGGATCTAAATCCCAGCTTCACTTGGTTTATCTTTTTTATGATCCTGAGCATGTCTATTCTCCATCCTGTATCAATCTCCCCCTTCAACTCAGATGATTATGCTTAGCCAGTTTTGTCCTGAGCTTTGTTATCGACAGATGAAGATTTCTTTAAGGTTACAAGCAATCTTATCTGTGCTTTCACTGGAAGTACTTAAAGATGAAGCAGCAAGAAAAAGTAAACAATTTTCTTCCTCAAACATATTACTGACAAATGTTCCTCAAGATTTTGATCCTCGTCCCAAAACAGGAGGTGCTTTGCTAACAGCAGACACACATGGCAGCTCCTTTTCCATGCACTGACATCACTGAGGTGAATCTTTCCCAGCTCTCAGGAGTCACTGAAATGATCTCAGCCCTGCACATGTGATAAGCATTTACATTTTATATATTAAAGCGAGCACATAACAGCCTGTGCAGTAATGCACTTGTGCCACTCAGCCAAGTCAGAAGCCAGCTCACATCATTGCTGTGAGGAGAGCAGGGAAGACACCCAGAGAAATCATCCACCCTTTTTTAAACACTGCAAGAAAGGTCTGGCCCAGTGGTGAGATGTCACTCTAAGTAAGATGGCAAAGCATGGAAGCACTTCAAAGGCCAGGAGATAAACCAGAACAAAACATTAAAAGCTGTCTTCTCTCAGGGATCTACCCATTCACCTTACAGACACAAAGACAAAATGTTTTCATCTGGGGTCTGATCAGATTTTTCAGTGTGATTAACAAAGAAAACAGAATATAATTTGTCACCACTAGATGAGTTTCTCAGCTTTGTTCAGCTATGCAGACAGACATTACGGAACAGTGTAAACTCTTTAAACTTCACTGAAAACTACATTTCTAAACATTACTTGCTAATATTCCACCCCCAGGATTTCTTTTATTTTTTTTCCCAGCAATAGCTTTAATTTTTTTAAACATTACCATTACGACTGCCTGCAGATTTCCCATATGTCTCCCACACATGCCCCATATGTTACCTACACATGTAAATCCCCTACTATCTTCTATGTGATGCTCTCCTGATTGTACAGCCACAGGTGAATAGTGGGGGTTTTTTTAACTGAATTTCATTCTTTTAATTGAAGTCCCCATATAACTTTTCCTACTACAACTTCCTCCCCCAAATCCTTTCTGCTCTCTGTTTTCCTTGCCATAACACCCCATTATGTACCCTTGAACACAGTTATCTAATTTTACACCCAGATGAATAAAACTTTTACTCATAAAAACAAACAGCTGAAACTGCTCCATACAGCTGTTCAGTTGTTTATTACAATTCTTTGGCATCTGTATGATCCACAACTGATTTATATGTATATAAATATCTATAACTATATACTGTGTATAGAAGAAAGCATATATTTACACACACACTTTGTACTTCGATGAAAATATTGAGGGCCAAGCAGCCATCAGTCCCTGTACATCTGATTACACATGTCTATTGACTTTGTTATGACTGCACCAGTTTAATCCACCTACTATGTAATTTATTGATTCAAATTTCTTAATGACACATGGCTTACAAAAACTAGTACTTAAGTCAAATATACCTTACATGAAGGAACCCCATTGTTTTATTGTTGACCAAAGCCTATCTAACTACAGGCTGCTGGTAGGAGAGGCAGTCCTGCCCCCTTTGCAGCTTCTCTGCATTTCTCTTCTTCAACACAAATAAGCATTTTTTTTCCTGGTAGGATTAGCTTTCAGCTCATCCCATAGCTACACACTTGCTGGAGTCAACACAAGGGAGGGCCCAAAAAGTGAAGCCAGGGACTACAAAGAGAAAAAAGAAACAGCACTCAGATTTTAAACTGACCTAAAATGGCACTATAGTTTCAGTCAACTATAAAACCACTGCCTTGCTACACAAAAATATAGGGAGCTACTTTATCAATTGATTAATCAGATGTCCCCACAATGAGGCTCTGCTATCCATAAACTTCAGTCCTGCTTCCACCATCACTGATGGAAAATTTAGGCTTCAGGTAAACCACTGTCTTCAACTGGATTTATTTAACACTTAGATTTATCCACTGCAAAAAGCAGGTTTGAACATTCCACATTATTTTACAAAGCTCAGGAATAGCCCAGCTTTTTCTAAATATTAAGTATGTTTCACAAGAAATATTATTAGCATTACAAACAGAGTTTCTATGGTCTGGTAAAACAGCAGCACTTTCTCCTTCAACACTATAACTTCACAGTACAGTCCCACCTTTGCACTGTGAGGGCTAAACAGACAGTAAAGCAGCAAGAGAGAAAAGACAGCACATGAGATGCTGATCCCTTTTCCACAACACAACACCCAGTGCTTTTATTTCCCTAATCACCAAACCCTGCAGGAAAGCTGGAAGCAGTAAGGAGGAAAAACAAATCTAACAACTCTTCAGGCCTATGTTTGATTCTGCACCAGCAAAACCCTTCCAGCTCATTCCAGTTTTATCCGTGGGATATTTATTACCACTTTTTCCAGACCAATGTAACTGTACTTGATGGCTATGTTAGTATCTTTACTTGTTAACAATTCTGAGACAAACACTACCTGCAACACATGAATTAAATAAACTTCTGCACTGAACCATTACTCAGTATATTCTAGTGCTCACAGAGTTTTGTGGACTTCAAACTGATTTTAGAAAGTAACTCCTTGATAAAAACAGCCTTGTGGGCTTCAGAGAGCTGTCATTGATCTCCTAAGTGAAAGCAGCCAAATGTAGCTATTTTAACACTAGACAATTCATGTATTAGGACATAAAATATTTACTGAAAACAATGGTCATTTCTCAGTTTTCTGAAGAATGAAAGAACAACACAATTCAACACAGGGGTGGAAGAAATCATAGCGTGTTCTGATTGTCAGTGCAGTGTATTTACAAATCTGCATATTCAACACATCACTGAGAAAAATCACACTAGGAATGGAAGGGGATGACTGGACTTGCAGCTTTTGTAGGACTCGGATGTACTCAGGATAGGACCAGATCAAATGGTGTTAAACTTTGAGAGTCAAAGAAATTTTCCTTACACTTCCTTGGACATTGTTATTATAAACTGCTATGATAAATATCGCAGAAGACCAGTGCAGTCCTAGACTTTCGCTAATTTAAATTACCCTGCCTGTATTTTAATCAGAAACAAGGATTTACACTTTCTGCTAGAAATATCATGAGAAGCCATGGCACTTGGATTTTAACAATTATCCAGACATTTTTTAGCCCAAGATTATGTGAATTGTATCAACATACATATCACTAAAGACCCAAGTGGTATTTAAAACAAATAGCTACACCTTGGAGCAAAAGAATAACCTTTTATAAGAAACATATAACACAGATGCACTGTAAACTAAATAAAAACTTACTAGAAGTATGCCACCACTGTGGTTTGTCTCTGTTGTGGAACCCAGACCTAAATAAACTGTTAAACACTTAGTGTAAAGGTATGCCAAACATTTCTCAGAACTTTCTTAAGGTCCTAACAAAGAGTCAACCTTTTTGCAAAATGAGGCCTAGGTTAAATATTTTATTTGGCTCCTCAAGATGGACTGAGAAGTTGGGCACTAGCTCCAGATCAGTTCTTGGACTCACATCAAACATTACCCTGTCATTTATCCAGTCAGTCAAAACAATGTTTTCCATCTAAACCTTTAATGTTTATGTCCTGAAAAACTGCTAATTGAATCCAGTTCTTGAAAACAATTTTTTTTTAATCTATACCATCTAATTTAGAGATAATGAACAGAAAAGATAAGTGTTGAACAATGATTGCAGAATTAATCCCAGAAACATTCAAGCCAAAACAGAAGACTGCTAGTATCATAGAGCCAAAGAAAATTAAGATTAAATAGCATTTGTCAGTTTGAGAATAAACTTTTAAAAACACTGGGTATACAGATTCTTTTAATTCCAAGCAGTTTCAGAACTCAAGAGTCCTCAAACTGCTTTTCCAATCAAAAAGGGTAATCAAAACCACACAGAACACTTAAAAGTATTCCTAGGCAAGAACTGACAACATGTTAGCTGAATTAATAAGATTCATTGTTTTCCTTAAACATGTAGAGCTTCCTTACAAATGACCTTAAGTGAAACAACTGCCCATTAGCTAAAGCAGAAAATACCTCAGGCTTTTCAACTGCAGAAACAGGCCAATGTTTCCTATAAGTTTCCAATAACAGAACTGGTACTCAGTGCCTGCCAGAGCTGCTAACCCTGGAACAGTCCTAAAATGACAATTTTGCCTTCATCCCATGCTCTGCACATTCCCTTCCTAAAATACAATATGACAAAAATCCAAAAAACAGAAGCATTTCTTAGAGTTGTACCTGCTTCATTTGGGGGCTGACCACAGTGTGTAAAACCACAGCCTGGTTCTGGTCACAATCACACTCCCCTCAACACACTGAGACTGTCACAGGCAGTTTCATTATATGCTTAATCCTCAATAAAAATAAAATATGAAACAAATTTGAACACAAAATACAGAGTTGAGAAAGACAACTCCCTAGACAGTATTTTCCATGCTTTTAAATAAGGCTACTGACCATTTTGAATGTTTCAAAGATAGGCAAGTGTGAGCATTCACTGCTCAGGGAAAGAAAGCATTAAAGCACTGCATCAATACAGCAATAACCTGAAGAGAAAGTTACAAAACACTCGGTAAAAACAAGGCAGCACTGTTGCATGCAGCAGTCCCAGCTATGCTCATTTTGGGAGTTTTATTTCCAAGTGTAATATAGAGACACCCACAAATCTCCATGAAAACTACATTACAAATCTAGTCTGAGTATTTCCAGAGTAAAACATAAGCAGATACATTTTACTTTTTCTGTAAAAATAACATAGTTGGAAAAATCAGTATGAAAACACCTCTCTTTATTAGGCATTAAACTGGAGATATTTCTCATGCACCTAAAGTATAAGAACTCTTTTAACATTTTTAAAAATATTTACTTCACAAGCTGCTTAGATATATGTGGAGATGAGTATTTACAGTGTAAAGCTATTCTTTTCTACCCGTTTACCTTCCTGGACTGATGCTACAGGACACACAGTATCATTTATGTGCTGGAGGACTTTACTTTAAAGAAAAAAGCTAGTTCCAAGTGTCTTGCATTTTTTTAAAGAAAGCTTCAGCAGAATTTTCAATATTTTTTCCCTCTAAACCTATTTACCTGGTATTTTATATGGAAAGGGCATAGTTTTAAGAATTTAAGACCAGATTCTTTTCCTTCCCAGCATGCAGGTGAACCGTTTTTATGGTATTTTAAAATATCAGAGGTCAAGTGGTCTTCTGGAGGAGGGCAGCACAAGGCACTTCACCCTAGAACTCTGAACAATCATAGAATCATGGAATATGCCGAGTTGGAAGGGACCCACCAGGATGATCGAGTCCAGTTCTTGGCCCCACACAGGACACCCCAAAATCCCTCCCTGTCCCTGAGAATGGTGTCCAAAGAGTTCCTGAGCTCTGGCAGCCTTGGGGCTGTGACCACTGCCCCGAGGAGCCTCTCCAGAGCTCAACAGTCCTAGCTGAAGAAATCGCTTAAAAACCCCAACAAAACAACAACAAGAAACAAACAAAGATATCAAAACAAAGAGCGTGACTGTTTCTTTCGAGTTTACACCGAGAAGACGAAGGGAAAATAAACATCAAAGTTGGGGTGCGGTGGCTGAAGTTCGCCCAGGCGGCTGAGGGGCCAGGGCCGGGCGGGCGGCGGAGCCCGGACACGCCGAGCCGGGGGCCGAGGGGAACCGAGGGGAGGGAAACCTCGCCCTCCCCTTCCCTGCGAGGCCTGAGGGGCCGCTCCAGCCCCAGGTTCAATCTCAACGACACCCGGAGGAGCCGCTCCCGCCCCCCGCCCGGCGAGCCCCGCGTCCCCGGCCCAGTCTCACCTGTCAGCCGCAGCTTGACGGGCCCGTTCCGCCGGGCCCCCGGGTTGGACATGGCCCCGGCCGGGGCTCCCCCGCCGCTGCTCCGCCAAGGGCTCGGGGGAGGCGCGAATGGAGCCGGGCCGGGCGCTCAGGGCAGCGGCGGCCGCCGGAGGAGGAGGAGGAGAAGGAGGAGAGGCCCGGATGTGCCCAGCGTCGCCATGAGCGGGGCCGGGGCCGCGGAGGAGGAGCGGAGCCTTCCCCGCTTCCCTCCGCTTCCCCGCCCCCGGGCCCGGGCCCGAGCCCGAGCACAACAAAGCCGGCACGGAGCCGCACGCACGGACGGTCTGGCGGCGGGCTGGGCTCGGCTCTGCTCGGTTCCTCTCCTCGGTTCCTCTCCTCTCGTCTCCTCTCCTCTCCCTCCGTCCCTCCCTCCTGCCCCGGGGAGGCCCTGCCCGCCCCCCGCGCCCCGCCTCGGGTCGGCCCCGGAGCCTGAGGGGACGCGGCGTCAGGTGGCGGCCGCGGCCGGGGCGCTCCGGACCGGGGAGGCCGGGGGAATGGCCATGTCTCGGGAGAGCTGGGGATCGGGAAGGATGGGGGGAATGGCCCTGTCCTGAGAGAACCTGGGGATTCTGAACGATGAGGGCAATGGCCATGGCCTGAGGAGAACTGGAGATCAGTAAGAATGCGGATGAATGGCCAAGGTGGAGAGGAGAGGATGACAGAGAAGTTGTGTGGAGAGTTGGGATGGGAACATCGAGGGTGCAAATGGGAAAAGACATGGCAGGAGAATTCAGAGCCAGGCTGAAATGTGTGGTCGCACACAGGAGTGCTGCTGATCCAGGACAGTATTCCCCATGGACAGGGTGTGACCGACCAGCCCTGGAAGCCATTAAACTTTGGACCAATTTGGTTCTTATCTGCACTGTGTAGAAATCAGCAGTTGGGTTCTGTGAACTGCCATTCACAGACTAATAATTAAAATTAAAAAAAAAAAAAAGCTTTGCATCTACACCACGTGGCCTAATTTAATTCCCACCCTGTGGGAAAGGTGACCCTTTCCAGAGTTTTCCCAGCTCTGCAACACATTTCCCATGAGGGGAGCTCCATCAAAGTCATGGGCAGCTTTCTGCAGGGTCAGAGGGGCCTCAAGGGTGAGAAAACCCCCCAGAAAAGCTACAAAGGTTGCCACAGTCAAGGTTACTTTAGAAGTCTGAGCTAATACATCACACACATACTCTTATTAACAACCTTACTAATACTTTGCTCGTTCGGTCATGTCACTGCTCTGGCTTCTTCCTGCTGAGGTAACCTGTGAACTATTATCACGTGCGTAGTCAGAGATGAGATCCAGCTATGGATCAGGACCCCAGCATGGGATGAGAAGATGACCTGTTCTTCACTGGTTCATCATGTGGCTTCTACACAGCCCAGCAGGTTCTGCAGTTGCATGGAGCTGAGCTGTAAACAAGCCTGGAGTGATCCCATCCTGACAGAGGCTCAGAGCTTGGGCCTCATTAATTCAAACCTGGGACATGCAACTGATTTTTTTTTCCACTGAAGGCCTTGGAAGTGCAATGTGATTCTCAAAGCTTTCCTTCCATAAAATGTGACTCCTACACTGTATGTGGCTTCCTCCAGGTGGAGATTTCCAATGCTTCCTGCAGTGGTACTGCAGTGGCACTGCTGTTCCAATGTCACTTCAACAGGGAGCAGAGGAGTCCTGGGATCCCTTCCTTGGCCAGGGCTGTGCCTGTCTCCTGTGCCATCACTGTTTAACACAAAATTAGCAAATGTTACACACCAGCCTCCTTCCCAGCGCAGGCAGAGCAGAAGAGAAAGCGTGGGTTCAGTGCTTCGCTTCAAAACAAGAGGATTTGAAACAATTAAAGTCTAAGTGGCATTTACTACAAAACATGGACACAATGTATCTATGGATTTATGGCTTTATATTGCAGTGAAATAGTTTAAAAGTTACTTTGTAATGATCAGGAAAATTTACATACACCCCAAAGACATTCTAGATGTCCTGATTCCTGCATTAAAAGAAAAAAAAATAAAATCAACATTTGTAACTGAAAGTCATACTATTAAAGTTCCAATTATTACAAATTCACAAAGGTCATTATTCTTTTTCTCAAACCAAGTATATAAAGCAAATGACTGATGGTTTGCAAATATTGCAACATTACCTGGCCACTGCTAAACTGAAAAGAAAAACAAAAATATAAAACTACTTTTCACATACTTAACATATTTCTAGATTATTTCCTAACATGATGGTTATTCATTTCTGGGGTCTTGCAGTGCGCTTTGGACCCAACATTCAATAATTCTGATATAATTTGACAAAAGTGTTTAATGTTATATTAAACATAGAATTCTTTCTACATGATCCTTTTCTAATGGATAACTAGTGTGTCAGACATTAATTGAAATGCCAATATTTTAAAAAACCCATTGGGATTAAATACAGTATTTCATTGTTCAGTAGTTATATGAACATTTTAATGCTTTCATTAAAAGTGTTTCTTAAAGGTCATGAAGCATGCTTGGTTTCAAACTGCTTTTCAGAAAGCAACTTGCTGAACTATAAATTTTTCTAAGATTTTTGGATATGCTGCTCACCTTTCAGTGAAAACACTGATACATTGCAAGTGTTAGAGCATTAACTGACAGTCTGTGCATTTGGGTCAGCATATAAAATGTACTGTCTGCTGCTGCTATGCATTTTTCTTTAATATGTGCCATATTGATTTTATTTACTTAATTTTTAAACCAAAATTATTTAAGCACTTTTACAAGTACATCCCAAATACATCAGTGACACATGGGGCAGACCTATTGTCGTGGTTTTAAACCAGCTACCCCATGACACCTATAGAGCAAGTGTGTATTTTACAGGGGGGGAAGAGGGGCTCCAGCTCCCATCAGCCTGGCAGAGCTGGGTCCCAGTTAGGTCAGGATCAGGTCCTCTCATGCCTAAGGTGGGGAGGATGACCTGGGTCAGGCTGCCCTCAGACACAGAGGCACCAGATGCCAAGTGCTGCTCCCTCCCTTCTCTCTTTTCCCAGGGGCACAAGGTCTGTGCCTTAGGTGTCCCACAGGTGTTTGTGTCCTATCTCCCAATTCTGTTGGGAAATGAGGATTTTTCACTCACTGTTCCCCTTCACTGAGTAGAATTGCCAGGCAGGATTTAAGCTGATCAGTTCCATGAGGGACCAGTGCAAGATCTGCAAGCAACAGATGGAGGGAAGCCTGGCAGAGCACCAGGAACTTCAGCAGTGTAGGGGACCAAAGATGCTGACAGTCCCTGATGGTTGAAAGTGCTGCTTTCCCAGCCAAGGAATCCCACCAGAATGTTATGATCCAGAGGTTCTTGGGCCACCACTCTCCCCCAAGTGTTTAAAGTATTCTCAGATTAACAGAACCGATGTCTCGCTGGTCCTGCTTTCAGTTTCAGAAGCCAAGAGTTTGCAGTAAATTGTGTCTTCATGCAGTTCCATCTCAGGAGAGATGATCTCAGGATCTATGCAGGGCTGATCCTGTGAGAGGGACAAGCAAATGTCATCAGAGCTGCTGACAAGAGCCCCATGCTCCACTGCAGGCTGTTATCACTGAACAACACATCCTTTCAAGATGAGCTCACTGGGATCCACAGGGACGGGAGTGCCTTGCATCACCCTGCAGATCATTTTGGATGACAGCCTTGCCGCTGGACTTGGGAATTCAGTCCAGCCTTCTTCAGCCAGAGCTTCACAGCTGAGCCACTCTCTAAAGGATTGGTGGAAATACGTAGAGAAGGGGCAAGGTCAGGTATCTTTAGGACACGAACAGGGTTGTTGACAAATCCACAAGGAGAAAATAATGTAATAGTTGGTATCATTATGATATCACATCACTGGGATTAGTGTCATGAGTGAAATTTTTGAAGAAGTATTTAGAAATATGAAAATTGCTTCTGTTCCATGGCTGCACAAAAAAGGGCTTTGATTTCTTGAATTTACCAAGAGGAAGAAGGAGAAGGTTTTGCTTTCACAGATAGTTCTCAAAGGATTTAGTGGTTCTGGACACTGGGAGATGTGTATAAACATCTTTAACCAAGTGGTGTTCTTTTTCAGAAGAGGATGGTTGTAGTTAATATTTCAGAGGTGAGGTACTCCCCATCTTTAGAAATGGTTAAGAGTATACTGGAAACTCATTCTCTGGCATGTGGAATGTGTTCAAAACAAATCAACATTTAAGAATTACATTGAATTTCTTTCTGTATATAGGTTTAATCACAGCACATTCCTTCAGCAATAATGAGAGCTGGCTGGTATTATATCACATTCTTCCCCAGCTTCTGTAATGATACCAAGAAAGCAAGAGAGCTCTGCCCCTATTATGATAGTTTTGTGAGTCAAAAGGTTAAAACTATTTTCCTGAGATAATTTTTAAAATAAAGATATTTTAAATTATCTAGATTGTATTTACTTCTACTAGTCATCATTTAGTAAATTTCCCAGAGCCTGACATGGTTGAATTATAGACACCACACCTAGAGATCATGGAGCTTAAGATGAGTTGATCAGTAGAGAATTACACCTTCATTTCTTCTTTCTCCATGATGTATTTCCATTGTATGTGCAGCTGATAAAGCTAAATGCCTGTTTTGCCATCTAATGGTGTAATTCTGAGAGATAAAGTTTACACCTTTAGATAGCAGATTACACCTAGGCAACCCCAAAATTTTTTAAATTTATCAGGTTTAATTTAATCTAGAAAAAGATGCATTTGAAATATTTATGAAAGTCTGTTCCCTTTCTTATCACATCAGTTTTGGTGTTTTTGGGTTTTTTTTTTTTAAAGCTCTGTTAATGTGGGAAAAAAAATTAGAAAAATGAAATTGTGAAGAATGATGAATGTTTCTACCAGCAGTTTTCTCTGTCTCTTTATTAATTTGCCTGATTAACTCATACCCTTTCACAGCATTCATCAACACCTTTGTTTGCAAAGGGCATTGTTCTCCTGGTCTGCCTCTTTGGTACAGATTTTTCTTCTAAATCTTCTCTAAGCCAATCATAACTTCTTACTGTAGCTAAAGTACTTCCTGAATTCATTGCAGATCCATCACATTTTTTGTCCTGTTCTTGAATAGAATTCTGTCCTCCATGAGGCTTTCTGTTACCTTCCCTGCTGCTCTTCTGTGCTAAAGGAGCAAACCCTACTGCAGTCATGTAGAAAAGCTTCTGCATTTCAGGAATAAAGATGAGGAACAGAAAATTTCACTTTGTACAAGATTCCTTTTTTCCCTCTGCAGAAAATGAAGATTATCAGACTGGAGGGTTATTTGTGTTGCTGCTGAATGGAACAAACTACATTAAAGCATTGAGATGCACATGCTTAAATATCTGGTTTTACCCTGTCTCTGTTGCTGCTCGGAGACAAAGAGAGTTAACCCAGCAGTGGAGGACAAACCTATCAGAGCTCTGGGATGAAGAAACATGTCTAGACAGGGGCTCTGGTTCTCACTAAGGCTCCCTTTGGCATGCAGAGACAATGTTTATGCAAGAGGTCAAGAATCAATCCATTTCTCAAGCTGGAGCTGGAGATGAAGCTTTTCAGGAGAAGAAACTAGGAAGGAAATCTCCACCCATGCACTGGCTACTGCGAAAGGGGACAGCAGCTTGGAGCAGAGACACCGTGGCCCTCTGAGACAGGATGTGTCTTGGGGAAATGATGTGTCTCTGAAGGGAAATGACTGCAGCTGTGGCTACAAAAAAAAATGCATGAGCTTCCATATCACAGGATTTTCCAGTGGTTAGTCACTAAGATAACTTCTAAGCCCATCCATCCAGAACAGATTAGTAACTGATGCACAGATATTCCATGCAGTTCTCTAGCCACGTTATTTCCTCATCATGTCCTGCAGGACAGCACTATCCTAACGTGACTTTAGCAGAAGAAGAAAAGGGAGATTTTAGACACAGGCATTGAACATGGAATAAATAGATGTGTTGCATTTTACTTCTAGACAGAGCCTGAAATCCACTTTCTGAGAGGGGTAAGTCTGTCATGAAAAACCATGCAAACCATGCCTGGGCAAAAGGCTGGAGGTGACACTCATGTGCCAGCCCAGCCCCTTGTCCAGCTCATGTCATCCCTGTTCTCCTCTGCAGCATGTGTCTCACAGCCCAGAACCCAGGGGCAGGTGCTGCACAGAATTTTAAGAGCCTAGCACACAGGGCAGAGCCCAGCTTCAGTCTCCAAGCACAGTGATGTGTCTTAGGCTTAAAATACATTCCCTGACTTGTCTTGATTCAAAATTAATGAGACTGTTGACTTGAAGTACAAAATCAGCCTCCAAAAGTCTTGGGCCAAAAAAAGGTCTGAAGAATATTTCCTTTATTATTCTTCCATGATTTCCACTTATTTTGCCATAGGACACAATCAATAACACAATTTTTTTCTCCAGACTCCTGGACAACTGGCTTTGTCAAGTGCTTTGAGAGCTACATCCTAAATATTCCAACTGAAATTACAGAGGTTTCCTGAAAAACTACGTTCCCTTGTGTAACTGCTCTGTGCATCTTTCTTGTGTTGTGTTGTGAATGAGGCAACTGTAGAATCTCATCTTTAGATTTCTCTGGCTGATACAAACCAGGTTTCTTGAAGACCTAACAGAAGAAGACAGTTGGAAGCAGTCTCCTCTGAGTGACATGCATCAAGAACTTAGTTTACTATTGTGCTGCAACATCTGTCTGCAGATAGTATCTGATTTAACTTGACACAGTGTGTATTGTCCCAGAGCTCAGACAAATAAAGTGTTTTGAGGAAGAATCTCAGCCCAATTAAGTATTTAAAGAGTTGATATACAGCACTGTTTTAACCAAGCCACATTATTTAGCCACTAAAGGAATATCAAACCTTCTCCAATCTTTTGTATTCCCTGTGACTCAGCAACAATTTGAGATAATTACTTTGTCATCTCAAAAGGTGAGCTGTAAATCTCCTATATTGCAAATCTCTGAGTTGTAATTATGGTGGTGATGCTGAGAGCAGGGTGCCACTGCCGGGGATGCCAGGAGCTGACTCAGTCCTGCTGCTACAAACTCACCCTCAGCCACTGGTGATCAGCAGTGATGCACTGGCAGGTGGTTGCCTTGTTAAGTCAGTCCTTGGTCTGCCCAGGTAACACCCAGCTTGCACCACAACCTCTGCTTAATGCTTTGGAAGAAGTAACAAATGTTCTGTGATGCATCTTCCAGCCATGCAGCCATGGCAAGCTCAGAAGCTTTCCTGGCTCTCCAAAAGCCCTGCAACGTTGTCTGATAAGCCTTAATAATTTGGCCTAATTAGCCACTTCTTACTTGCCATCATGACTTATCCAAATGTCCAGATATTAACGTTCCAAGCTGTACAGAATTCCACATGTCAGAGCTTATGAAGAGGTTTAAGAGGAGCAAGTTATCCCATTCTAACCTGTTGCAGGGACTATGGCTGTTAGAGACAAATGCAGCTACAGAGATGGGCAAGAGGCTGGCAGCAGGCTCCTCTCATGTTGGCAGGGAGAGCATCTTGGGGTAGTGTAAGCCACTTAAAACAGCCCCCACCTCATAGTTCTGATTATCTCTGTTTCCTCAAGCAAGAAGTTTTTCCATGTGTCTCACTCACTTCCAAAGAGTTCCATTCTAGAGACAAGATTAATTCCAGGAAATGCATCAAGTTATACCAATATTGTGCAGTCCTACAGGTAGCTGAATGTGCAAGGTTCAAACACAAAAATAGCTCACAAAGCCTTAACCCCATGGGATGATTATTTTCTGCCATAGGGAAGCAGGCACTAAGAGTCAGATTAGCTGTCTCAGGCTGTGCAAACCACATCTACTCACAGTTCTGGGAATTGCTGAAAGGAGCCTGGGCTGCCCAGCTTTGGGAAAACTCTGCTTTGTCTTACCTGAAGTCTGGAGACATTTATAAACATGGTATGTGAAGACTAAATCCATAAATTAGCTCAGTCATGACACAAAAGCATTTGCAGGTTCAATAACCTAACAATCCCTTTTTTAAAAAAGAAATCCTATTCTTAAAACCTTCTGAACTGCAGAAATACCTAACCTATCCACAGGCTGTACTGGCTTCTTTTGTGCTTTCTTTTAACAGAATCACCCTAAAGTCCACTGTGAAATCAATTTGAGAGGATTTAAAATACAGTTATCTCTAAAAATACCTCTAAAATATTTCATTTTAAAAGTTACAAAGCAAGGTTTTATGCCAGATAAGAACAGCACAGGTATTTAAGTAGGTTAGTGGGTCTAGTGAAGCGCTAAAAGTAACCTAAAGCAAAATCTGTCACCATGTGTCTTGAATCATTCCTTTATTCTACTTCTGAAACCCTTTAAAATAGAACTGGAGGAAAGATGGTTTTCTCCTTTTCTTTTTAGCACTAGAATTCAGGGGCAACATGTCTAATTAGGCAATGTGTCTAATGAAAGATGGGAGGGCTTGGCTCTTCAGTCAGATACAATCACCCTGCAAGCAGACACACCTAGCCCTTTTGTGCACATGTTCTCATTCACTGACTGCAAAATTCAGGATTTTTTGAGCAAATGTCATCTCTCATTTGTCCTGCAAAGCACTGCACATTTTGGTTGCTACAAACTTAAAAAACATTTGGATTATGTTGCTAGAAAGACATTATGTTCCAATTTTTGTCTAATACACAGTGGGCTGGCTATGAGGAAGTAAGCTTACATTTTAGTTAAAATGGTTTTTGTTGGGGTTTTTTATGTCATGTTTATTCCTGGGTTTTTGGGTTTTTTTTTTGTTTGTAGCTACAGCACACTGAATTCTGTTGACAGCTGCAAATCCACTGTGCAATACAGCAGATCAAATTTTCTATTCTGCAACAGGGTAGGATATCTGCATATGCTCTCAGTTGTACTGAGCAGAAAATTTTTTAAAGACAGTTTGGATGAAAGCTGTAGGAGTGGGCTAATGTGATTTTTCTTAAGTCATTTAAGATCACTTACTATTAAAATTATGTCTATTAAAAATGATGTCTCCATTGTCAGTTTCCCTCAATCCCCTCTGTTTTTCCTTTCTGAGTTAGTTTACATCTTGCAGAGTTGTTACCATTCCCCCTCTGCTTAAATTTTCTTTCCCTAATCCCTGTCTGGCCCCAGACTGCAGGTGTTGATATACACTTAAGTACAGATGGGGTAATAGCTTCAGTTTAAGGAACTACATAAAACAGTTCTTGTACACAGAAAAATTCCTGCTCTATTCAAATCAAGTTTGCAAAGCAGTTCTTCAGAAGTGGAATGTGGCTGTCCTGCTTCTCCCATCCCCCTGCCCTTATTTCCCTAGATTGGTAATGTTCTCTCTAAGTTACATGAACTGCAGCAATGGGGTTTTTTTAGCCATTAGAGGAAAGGAAATGACATATGGAGAGAATTCAAGTCCCTCCTCATTCCTAGAGAGTCTATCCAGAAAGTCAGTGTGCTGAGCTCCATCCAAGTGTCGTTTCCTGCTCAGAATTGGGAAGGGGAGCTGGAGGCAGGAGGAGAGATGGATACGTAACATTAAATTGCTGCTTCTGATTAACAGCACATTCTACACATGATTTCACAGTATTGCTTCGAACAGAACTGAGCCTCTACAGCCCAAATATGTGTAGCAAGCCACTGATGAAAGAGCTATTTTTACATCTGTTTCATATAGTGTGTAAAAATGAAGTGGTTGGGATGGTGGAAATATGCTTTGGAGATTACTGAAGATTTTCTGATAACTTTGTACCTCCGATCTTCCATATGCCCACAGAGCATTATTAATACTCCTTGTGGTACAGCTATTTTACCACTGTGAAGCTACACACAAAGCAATCTGTTACAGAGAAAAAATTAGGCAGCTTTCCATTATTTTATATATATATATAAATATATAAAGGTATGTATGACCCTGTGATTTTATACAGATACACAAAAATAAATAAATCAGGCCTTCAAAAGATGATCCCACAATTTTCATTGTACATTGCAATGCAAATTGAGAAAGAAATGAAATAAAGGAGAATGATTCCTCATTACACTGCCTCTTTTGTTGAACTCATAGTTGTGATCCAAACTCCCCCACAGTGAAGGCAGTGCCATTGATTTTGCTTTCAGTGTGCCAGTCAATTGAAACTTTGTTCCTGATATGTGATTTACACATCACTTCTGGAGCTGGCTCATTGTTTTATTCAGTTGATCAGCACAACATTTTAATGTGGTCAAGCGAGTTGTGCTTGGTAAGAATTAACAGGATTTTTCTCCATTCTACTTTCTTTTTTCTCTCCCCTCCTCATCCCTTTAAATCTCCACTTCCCTCCCACTAATGACACTCCCCAGGGCAGTGGGTGAACTGCAACCTGGAAAGAGGCCACGGCCCTTCCACAAAATCTTCTGGCTTCTGCAGAAGAGTGTCCATTTCCTGGAGCCAGTCTGAGACAGACAGTGCTCTGCAGTCAGGAACAGAACTGGAATCCAGTGACCCTTAATCCATAGGAAGTGCTACGAAACTCACAGCAAATCAATTCTCCCTCAGCTGTCCACAGGCTGAGTCTCTGCCCGCCTCGTGTCAGTGCCATTCCCTGGATCAGTGAGAAGGAAGTGTTTTACAAATACAACAGATAACTGGGCACACTTGGAGCAGGAGTGTTCTTGTGAATGGATTTTCATGAAATTTGCAGTTTCAGGGGGTGCACCCCTCCCAGCCTAAGGAGGGGGTCCCCTAATTCCCTCGGTCTTTTTTCCTAACATCCCTCTGAAGGCCAAAGGGTTAATGTATTTCCTGTTAGATTTTAAGTGGAAGTCCTAACATTTTCCTTCATGGGTCAAATATAACTAAACACAATTAACCTTCATTAATTACTTCTGTTTTGACTAACAGTACCTCTTCCCTAATTTTCACACTTTCTAAAGTTTAGACCTGTACTTGAATCTACATCATACCTTATCACAACAGAGATTCAATACTCCTGGGATAATCCTATATTCAGCAAAAGGATAACTGACCAGAGGTGCCATGGGTTAACTACAGGGACAGACATCAGGATTCCCAGGCTTCAGGTGAATTCTGCCAGCAACTTTGTGAATGTCTGTGGATAACTTTCTTGTGTCTCAGTTTGCTCTGCTGTAAAATAGATTTAGAAACAGAAGAGATCTGTGAAATAGTGTTGGGTAGCGAATTCCTTGTCCTGAAGAACTACAGCTGCTTCTTGCTGCTGATACACCACTGTGGTTCTGTGCAATTTAAATCATTCTGGATAGAGTAGCAGGAAGCAGCTTTGCTTAAGAGAGTATTTCACTCTAATTCACAGGAAAAGTAAAAATAGATTTCTACCAATTTAACCATTTCTAATTTTCCCACAGCTTAAGCAGTTTTTCCTGCAGGGAAAAGTGAACAGACACAGTACTGAACTGCAGGACTGCAAAGTTCCAGCTCTCCTTCCAGAGCCTGGAACACCAGGGAACAGCAAATGGAACAATCAGCCAGAGAGCATCTGCTGCCATCAGAATTTCAGAGGCAGTTATGTTTGCTGAGATCTCAGACTGCAATCTTGCCATCACTCCACAGATAAAATAGCATTAGCAACAACTGCATTCCAAGCCAGTTGATGTCAGCAGGGGTCTGTTATTGTTGCTCTCCATAGAGGAGTTGGCAGACTGACACACAGGCCACCAGACATTGATTCCAGCCCTTGTCCTGAATGAGGCATTTGACAAATAAAGAGGACAAGCTCTTAAATCTGACTGGGCCATGCATTAAAAAAAAAATAAAAAATCCCCCCTGCCAAAACCAAACCAAACACCAGGAGCAATAACAATTCTCTTCTTGCTTTTTGCTCCTACCGCTTTTTCGAAGCTAGAGACGCAGTCTCATGGGTGACTGTGATCCTAACCTCAGAAATAGTTTGCATTTTCTTAGAATAAGGAGTGACTCACCCCAGTCACTTACTCATAATCATTGTAGATTGTTGCTTGTGGAAATACATGCTGCCAACAGGGCTCACTGGTGGATAGGCTGAACACATTTTTCTTGGATCAAAACAAAGTCTCAGGCCCCAGAAAGTTAATTATTAAGCCACTGAGCTGTCAGACATCTGAAGATCTTGCAGCCTTCTATTATTAACTCAACATATTGGATAAAACTGAAACAAGTAATACAGAAAAAATTAAATAGGGATAATACTATTGAACAAGTGTTCTGCTATTTACTAATTATTAAATTTTCTATTTACAGAGATACAAAAGACAAGTTACTTGCATGTGTTGAAGAGCAATTAAAGGAGTTATGAAGTAACAGTACTTTAAAATTAAAGGGGCTTTTGAAAGGTTGTATCTTAAATTCGATATTTAACCTGGCTAAACACTTGGGAGTTAGCATACAGACGTTCTGTGTGACCACACAGAGTTCCCCAAAGCTGTAACTTGGTGTTTTATCGGGAAAATGGAGCAGATCCCACCTAAGTGTAGCCGGTGGGATTATCCCACCTCCGGCACCGCCCTCTGCCGGTCCCTGCGCTGCTCTACAGCGGTACAAACCCGGGACTGTGAGCCCGGGCAGCACGGCTCTGCCCCTGCGGACCATCAGACAGCAAATCTGGGGAAGGAACGACTCCTTCCTTAAAGCTGACTTCGGATAATTGCCTTTATAGAGGTTAATTCTTTCCATTCACTATGGTCACACAGAAAATCGTGATTTCCTAACTGATGCTTTTAGGTCAAGGGTGGAGGTTTGACAACAGAGCAAAGGACACAGGAGGCTTCACTACAGGTGCATAAAAGCCCTGTTTGGTTACTTTTCCTGCTCAGAAAAGTAAAGGCTCCAGCACTGCAAGGCAGGTTGTCCTTTCCCCTGTGCACAGGTTTACAATTCCAGACTGGGCCCAGGGGAGCTGTGGGACCTGTGGTGACATTGTTCTACCTTGGCACTGCCCACAGCTGCTTCCACAGGCCCTGGGTGCCACCTGCAGCCTCACCCTTCAGTCCAGGGGCAGGCAGGGCTGGGAACAGATCACAGGTACAGTTCATCTCTCAGAGACACCCAAAGAAAGGCTTAGTACATGCCACAGCTTTTTTGGAGTTAAAGAAAAACAGTTCAATTGGGACAGGCCAAAGTAGGAAGGTCATCATGAATCAGTTCAGAACAGTGTGATTTGTGGTTTTTACAAGCTAGTCTCCTTCATGACAGGTAAAATCTGCAACCCCTGCTGATACATCAGTGACAGCAATGTATCACCAGGACCAGGTTCTGAGCTGGATGCAGGAACTCCCACAGCTTCAATAGCCCAGCAGGACAATCATTATGGCAGTGACTCACAGACATTGCTCTGCACAAAACAGTATTGTTGCTAACAAGATGTATAATGTGTAGGACTATAGATACAGACAAATTATCTGCTGCCCTTTGTAACTTTATCACAATCCAGCAATACCCAAGCTCCAGAGAGGTCCCAGGATGGTTATCATCACCAGCCTCCAGTCAGAGAAGGAACCATTTGCCAGCCAGCGTGGGATTGGGAGCAGCAGACTTGCCCCACACTAATAAAAGCAAGAGTGACATCATCTACATTAGCAATAGCCCATTTAAAGAGATCTTTGTTAGCAGCACACAAGAGTGAATTCTTCATGAAGCACACCTGATCTTCCATGGATTGCCAAAGAGTTACACCCAAATCCACTTTTCTACGCATCTGCACTTTAAAATAAACTTGGAAGCACACAAAAGTTGACTAATACAGGAGACAAAAGCAGATTATTCTATCAGATTCACCTAGCAGAATAAAGGGGTTATTTGTTTTGTACTACCTTGAGTTTTTATTCCCCTCTACCCATAAAGAGTGGAAACAAAGCCAATAGGAACTCTGGGAGAATTGCCTTCATATCAGAATTTCTCCCACTACCTTTTATTAATAAAAGTGACATGCTGTGGGTCCAATTAAGTCATGTTTATGAAACATCTAGTCCTGAACTCTGACCCCTCCTGTACCATCATTAGAGCTAGAGACACTCAGTGAGCTGAGACAATATAGTTATTCCAGCACATTTGACTCCTAGGAGGTTTGAATTAAATAGCTCAATCCAAGCTTTTCCAGAAAGCTGGAAAACAGAACTACAGTTCTTTCTCTCCACTCAATACTCTTTCTCCTCCAAACCCCACCCTGGCACAACTCCTTTGAGGGACCAAAATGGGTTCCTGTAAGTAATGACTTTAGAAATAAAGCGACAGCAGATTCCAGAACAAAGCCTTCATTTTTGCTAAGGCAGGCAACTGCTTCAAAGCATTTCCTATGCTCTAATCCTAAAGAACATGTATAGAATTGGTTAACTACTGTGCTTACCTCTCCTCCAAACTATTACTTACAGTTAAGTAGCACTAATAGTCTTTAAATATTTCTCCAAGAGGCTGAAGCTAGTTTAGCTCAGTTATGCACAGGGTAAGATGAATCAGATTTCTATAGGAAGTTCCTTAGTCCTGTAACAGAAGGCTGCTGTATGCAGAAATCAGAGCTTGGGGTGACCAAGCTGTTTTAAATCCACCTCTTCAGCATTGAGTCTCTCATGGTTTAAACCTGCTTCATGCCATTATCTATTTTTTAACTAAGTTTACTTACCCCATCAGTCAGCTTTTAAGAGAGCAAGTTGACACAGTTCAACTTTATGTACTGATAACACTTTATTGAGCTTCAAGTAAGTCTTCCCTTAAAAGCCTGTTCAGTATTTATTTATTACTGCAACAGGCCACGTAGAAGGTAAGAGGTTATGGGGGAGCCTGCAGAGCAGTGGCTCAATGCTTTGTGAGAGGCCCAAGTTGCTCACATGCATTCTTTCCCCAGACAATGACAGAAACAGGAAGTATTTACAAGTATATCTCAAAGAATGAGGTTTACATTTAGAAATTCACAGACATATATGAATTTTAACAGTTCAAGTATGTTTCAGTTGGACAAAGTGCTACAGGACACAAAAACCAGTAAAGGCAAGAGGAACTCTATTAAGACAAAGAGGTGGCAGTCATTTGTGTCTGCTAAACCACTTGTAGGTGGTTGCAGAATGTGCAAGATCTAGAAGTTAAAAGAATTTGGGGTACTGTCCTGGATTTGGAAAGTGTAGCTGTCAGCAGTTGAGTCTGGTACAACATTTTGGTCTTCCTCCTCCTAGAAGGAAAGAAAAGAATAATGTTGAAATAGCAGTAGCATTTGAATCTAGTAGTCAGTGCTGGAATAGAAAAAAGTAGAAAAGACCCCTTGAAGCCACTCACTTCTGCTGAGAAATATTTCTCAATAATGGTGGATGACGCTCTGTACACTTGTTCATTTTCATGTGACTGGAGAGCTTCAATTCTGTCTAGACCCCCACACTCTTCAATCATGAGGCAAAGCTTTTCAGTCTCATTAATCTTCTCAGCAGCCTGCAACAGAAAAGCATGGAATAACCTCAGGAAAGATATATGGCAGCAGCTACTGAAGAGCCATTAGCAACACAGAAAATAATCAAGTATACTGCATCCACATACCAAGAAAATGTTGGAAACTGCATCCAGAATAACAAGTACAGTTTTGCTGTCTTTAGTTGAGAGAAGATTCAGTAGGGGTTCAAGAACACCAGCCTGAACAAGGTACACAATCTGGTCAATTGTTCCACCACTTGTGTAGTTTGTCACAGCCCACACAGCTTCCTTCTGAGATTTGAAATCCCCCTGTGAAGGTAAAAGCAGAGTGTTTGAACACAGAATAGTAATAGGAAAAGGCTCAGTATAGTAAATATAGGCTTTGTTTACCTTCCTCAGAATACCAATGAGATAAGGCACAAGACCGTGGTCTACAACTCGCTGGATCTGATCCTGACGTCCAGCAGTGATGTTGGACATTGTCCAGGCTGCTTCTTTCTGAATGTTGTTTTTATGATGAGAAAGGAGACTTGGAAAGACAGCCAGTGCTCCTGAGTCAATAACAATCTGTGTTTGCTCATCAGTACCAGTGACAATATTTCCTATGGCTCTTAGTGAAGGAGTCTGAAACAAAGATGAATAGAATACTCTAGAAAAGTTGTTCAAAACCAGATTAGATTATAGCAAACACAGCTATACTTGATGGCCATCCACTCTAACCTTCCCAGTTAACAGCATGACCTGCTATGTACAATGGGGTTTGGGCTCCTCGTTAGCATTCCACAGGCAGATGCTAATGTCTGCATACAGAGTCTGCACACCTTTCAAGGCCAGTCTGCAAACAACCACCCATGACAGAGCTTAGGGAAACTACCTGCTAAATACTAATGCAGTTTTATTATGCTCTAATTATAGTGTTCACATTTGTGAACACTGTCCCTAGAATTTGGCTCTGCAACAGCAATTTAAAGGCAAGCTTTAGTGAATGTTGACTGTTGTGCTGGCCTGTAAGGTAAATACAATGATTATATAAAGCAGCTTGTTAGTCATTACCAGCAGCAGTCTGTCTCGTGTGGCACAGCACCCAGGCAGGAGAGAAACTGATGTCTCACTTCACAAAAATTAGAACAGGCACCTGACTCATGTATGAAAAGAGCCATTCAGTTCCATGGACTACTTCTACCTAACTGCAGTTCTAGCCATGATTCAAATCAAGCAACAGCAGCCTGCAACATCCAACCACTTACCATTATTGGCAGTTCACTATATCCTAGGAGTCTCACAAGCTGTGGCACCAATCCAGTTTTCACAACAACTTCTATCCTGTCATTAGAACCGTCTGTGAGGTAGGAAATTGCCCAGCATGTGTCTGCCAACACTTCAGGGTCATCATGGTGCAGGAGCCGGACGAGGGTTGGAAGGATCTGCTGGATGGCATCTATGGGAGGTGCAGGATTCTTATTGCGACACAGGTTTGAGAGGGTCCACGTAACATTGCGTAAATATCCAGACTGCAATGGTGGAAATAAATGGTTAGCAATAGCTTAGCTAGGGTCTACTCAGTAATTGTAACTTGAACCTCTCTGTACACTTACAGCCAGGGAAGAGAGGTCAGGAACAGCCAGGAGACTCAGCAGTGGCTCAATTGCACCATATTTAATAACCAGGTCTCTGTAGGCAGAACCATCCCCTGGAAAAAAACAAGAAAAAAAGCCAGGTGACGACCAGAAAGAAAGGGACACATGTACACAGAACCACTGTGTGTTAAGAGGATTAATTCCTCTACTCCTTAAGAAGGGCTGGATAAATTAAGAAGAAACAGGAGGACAAAAGGACTACTGCCATGGTTAAGTCACATGACAAGCATGTTCAATCAAGCCACTGAGCTTCACCTTTTTTCTTGGAAGAAGAGGTGATGTAGTATGTTTTCTATACAGCTTTTCATAAGAGTTCATAACCATGCAGGGTCTTATGTGTTTCTTTTGAAACAAATCTAATCCCTACACTAGAACAGAGCTTTCCCCACAGTATGGGACTTGAAATGCATTATAATCATCAGCTGAATGATTGACTGAGAATCCTATTGCAAGATATAACAAATATTATATTTATAATATTTATTATATTTATTTGAATTTAAAACTCTAAGGACAAACTTTGATAAAACCCCAATAAAAATGGCTTTTAAACAATTTTCTGTGTGAAGATTCACTGTGCTGTAAGGCATGGCCATTGGAAACTCTAATACAGCAAGTACAATATTTAACTTATAGCAGGTTGACAACTATATTATTTATTTTGACCACTTTTTAAAGACTGGATCCAACACTGGCATATCAAGTAATCTTGAGAGAAGCTTAAGAAGCTTCAATGTACCACTATACTTATCAGCAAGCAGCTGTTTCAAAGCAAGGAATATTGACCATCACACAATTATTTGAGTCACTGCTTCCCTTGTGCTTTCCTCCTTTTAGTCAACACACAGAGCAGAGCTCATTGCTGAGTCACAAAAAACCTGAGATGTCTGAAAAAGGTTTGTGTTGTAGCATGGCTAGAGATCCATCAAACCTGAGCTGAAATCTGGAAGCAGTGCCCACAATACAACACACAGGTTGTGCCAGGCATTGCAAGAGGTCTAAAGACAAAGGGTTTCCTGCAGCTTGCTCTGCAATGCAGGGCATGTCATAACTGGAAAGCCATTGGGGCAAAGCTCCCAAGCAGCTCAGCACAGGGCATGGCACAGCAGGAGTGATGTCCTCCCACCTCAGACAAAGGCACAGGTCTGAACTAGAGCTGTGCAGCCCATGGACATACCTGCAATATTCCCCAAGGCCCACACAGCCTGCTCACTGATGTGAGTGTGTGGAGAGGCCAGCAGGGAAATGAAGGCTGGAATTGCTCCTCCTTCCACCACTGCCCTGGTTTGCTCTGATGTGCCAGAGGCAATGTTGGTGAGTGCCCAGGCAGATTCAAACTGGATGGGACTGCAGTCTGCTCTGCCCAGGAATGAGACAAACTTTGGGATCAAACCAGCCCGAATTATATTGTCTATTGGGGGTTGCTTCTCTCTTGAGAGGAGTTTCCTAAGGAGCAAGGCAAACAAGAAGCATTATTTTTGCCTGCAGACATCTGAACAACAAATTCAAATCTTAAAAGCACCATATGAAAGAGTTTAGCATTGTTTTAGCATTCAGAAAAGGCAACACAACATAGCATGAAAGAGAAATGCAGACAAGCTGAACACCGGCTTCCTAGGCCTCTGTTAACACTGGGTTTGGCACGTCTTTACTGTGTGAGAGGTTCTGTTCATACTCTGAAGTAAAGCAGACCTGCAGGAGTCATAACACATGTGAACTGCTAGAGGCTTCTCAGCAGAGAGAGGTTAATAACTGCCAGAAGCAGCACTGCAGCAATGTGCAAGCTTATTAAAGGATGCTTTAGATTTGGAAAGGGGAAAAAATTGTGAGAGTTCAAACCCCAGTCATCTTTCTGTTCACATTATTCTAAGGTGGATCACCACACTCATACATATCAGACCTAAGTGTTAATGCAGTTTAACAGGTACCTTACTTAGCTATAACAAAGAGTTAACTATAATTACTCCTTTGAATATAAGGTGACTACTGTTAAATTTGTACTAGAGAAAACTACTTCTTCCTACTAAAATATTCAGGCACTTTAAATACTTAAAAGCCACATGGTTTCTATAAATTATGCCTAAGTTATGGGTACCTCAACATTGTATGTATGATGGTGGTTGTTGAAATCCTGCCTGATAAGAAAGACATAAGCAGCCACTTAGGCTCATAAATCAATTCTCTCACCTTGCCTAGTTATTGGCTTGCACAGCTGAGTTGGTATCCTCTGAACTGCTTACCTGGCAGCTTGAGTAGCCTGTAGCTGAAGCTCCATATTATTACTATTAACTCCTTTGACTATTTCTTCAACTGACCAGTGTGCCAAAACCTGTACAAGAAAATATTACATGAGTGCTTCAGTAGGAGAGTCATGTGTATTCCTGACCACAAAGAGCTCTTACACAATACCATGGATAGGCCCCAATTTACAGCCACTTCCCTTAGTGCCATCACCATGTGATATTTCAAAACCTCATCAGCTTCAGCTTCACCTACAGTTATCTCAACTGCTGAAAGTTTTTTTAACCAGTAAGTTAAGTGCTTCATATCACTTACACTAGAGTTAAAATGTAGCTGCAGCCAGTTGTGTGTAAGAGTGGTGTCCATTAGAGGTGATAACACAGGCCTGAGCTGCTAATGCAGATGTAGTAGTGCTGTCCTGCCTTGAAGGAGGGATTCATGCTGGCCTGGCTACAGGACTGTAAGACCCTCCAAACATGTCTGTTCTGAGTGCCCACTTACCTGGTTGCCTCTGTTTTCCTGAAGGGGAGAAGTAGCATCATCTGGTAAAGTGCTCACATTTCTTCTTTTAAGCATCTGATCATCTTTCTTAGCTTTTCTCAGCTCCACATTGACTTCAATGCGCCGCCTTCTCATTTCCTGGAGGATAAACACTCAGAGTAAGTTCTTGGCTTTCGAAACTTAAAGAGGCAATAGCTGGCTAAAGTACTAATTGCACTAGAGCACTCACTGTGCTGTCCTTTCCTTTGTTCTTGAATCTATTCAATCGAGCTGATGGTGTATTGGCATTCTCATTAGTAGACATCTTGCTTGTTAGATTTTTGAGCAGGACAGATAAAAACAAGCCTGAAAACAGAACAAAGAAACAGCAAGTTCACTCCACAAAAGTTAAATTTTAAAAATTGGATCCACACTCAAGAATGAGAGGCACTTAGGCACTTGCTTGTATTTATACTACAACAACATCTGACTTGATCAACAGATGCCTCTTTAAACAGCCAGATGTTACAACAAGCTCTAGAATCAACACAAAAGCAGAAGACACAGTCACACAATTTTAAAACACTTTAAACCAAATACTATTAGTTATTATTTTCAAGAGCAAGATAGATTTTCCTTTCCACAGACAACACACACACACACGCTGTTAAATCCTATTTTCACTGTCACATACCTGTGCTGTACAGGATCCCACTCAGCCCCACCCCGACCTTTTTGGACGAGAACAGCGAGTTCTCGCACTGGGAAGGTCCCCGTAGGGGCGTTTGCCGTGCGGGTACAGGCAGCGGCACATAACAACGGCTACAGGGGTAACGAAGAAAACCACACCATCCCTAGCGTGACCCACTGCACAAGAACTGGCTTCGCTTCGGCCACAGCCCCGCCGGAGCGACAACCCGCGCCAGGCTACACCAACACTGTCAGCCCCAGTGCAGCCAGCAGAGACGCGGGAGGCTCCGGAGAGAGGCCCCAGCAGGGACTACAGGCAGAACATTGCCCTTCCAAAAGGGCAGTGCAGGGGCCGCGTCCCCACCGCCCCAGACCCAGCTCCCGGTCCTATCCCCGCACCTCGGCCGGGGAACGCCGCCGGTCGCTCCGCTGCTGCCACACGCTGCCACTGCCCACGGCTGCCCCACGCGGCATTTAAATTTCCCGCGACCGCGCCCTGCCATTGGCCAGTTCGAGCCAAAGCAGCCTCTTGATTGGTCGGTTTGAAAGCTGCCCCCGCTCACGATGACGGGAAACACCCTCCCGGAAGAGCCTGTCGGACGTGACGTATTCACAAGGCCCGGTACTACAGCTCCCGGCGTGCTCCGCGCCGCCCCACAGAGGCTAGCTGGCATTACCCGCGCGGGGCACGCCGGGAGCTGTAGTGCACAGGGCCGGGCGCGGTGATATCCCGGGACGGGAGAGGGGGATTGGAATGAGGGAAGTGTATCCATGGCGCGGTGTCGCTTTGAGCGATTTGGGGCAGAAACACCCATTCCCTCATGCAGAGCACAGATTCTGCCTCAGTAATTAGCAGGGCACAGCAGGCTGCCCCTGGGATAAGGGCGTGTAGTGACAGGACGAGGGGGAATGGCTTCAAACCGAAAGAGAATGGGTTTAGATGGGATATTGGGAAAAAATTCTTTAGTGGAAGGGTGGTGAGGCCCTGGCATAGGTTCCCAGAGAAGCTGTGGCTGCCCCATCCCTGGAAGTGTCCAAGGGCAGGCTGGATGGGGCTCCAAGCAACCTGGGACGGTGGAAGGTGACTCTGCCTGTGGCAGGGGGTGGAACTGGATCAGCTTTAAGGTCCCTTCCAACCCAAAGCATTTTGTGATTCCATGATTTGATGGTTCTATGCCTCACTTATTGTGTCCTAGAAATGTGGTGCACGGAAATGCAAAGAAAAGGGAATATGAGATTGCAGTTGAAAGCAGTTCTACAGCCATCAGGGCAGACGAAAACTAAATCATACAGAATAACAAAAGAAAAGGATTCCTGCCCCTGTGGCATGGCCTGAAAAGGGATGGGATTGTTTCCAATGGGTTTGGCCTGCTCATGAGGGATGGAATACAAAAGAACACAGGATATACAAGTCAAACCATATAATTGTAGAGAAAACACAACTCTGACAGCAACTCTGACATATTGAGATACCTATAAAGGTACAACACAGAGAAGTGTGAGGTATGCACATTGATATGTCTGTGTGCTAATCCATCACACTAAACCACTTGCACCAATCTGTAGGTGCACACAAGTGTGGAGGATGTTTGCTGAGGAGGAGGAATTACCAGTGACATCGCATATTGTTGGTTTTGGGCCTTACTTTGTACTGTGCTGAGCTTTGTCAAAAACACCCACAAAAACAAGAGCAGGGAAGCCAAGAGAAGAGAAAGCACATTACTAACAAATGGAAGCTTAAGAGTAGTATACAGAAAAAAAAGGCAGTTCTAAAGCAGAAATAGAGGTAAAACACCTGCTCCTGAAGGATCGGAGGGTTGGCACGAAGCAATTCCATTGGGCCATGAATCGCTGGCAGTGCATGGTCTGGAGCAGTGAAATCGGGGCGCAGGGATGGGTGTTGACGGCAGGGAGAGGGCTGGCAGTGCCTGAGATCCTCGAGGGGGTGTGTGCGAGGGGGTGTGTGCGAGGTGCTGTAGGCGGTGTGGGCTGTGAGGGAGGTGACAGCTCCGAAGGCTCTTACCAGCAGAGTTAAGCGACGGAGAGGTAGAGGGAGACTGGGCAGTTGGGGCAGGACAGCGGCCAAGCTGCGGGTGAGGTTATGTGGCAGAGGAGGGCGGGCGGTGCCCGGGGGGCCCCGGGACAGTGCGGCGGCCCCAGGCAGATCCCCTCAAGCGGCCGCGCGCGGGTCTGACAGGGACGCGCTCGCGCCGAGGGCGGGAACCCGCTCTGAGGCTCGGGCGGGGCCGCGGGCACGCGCTGAGGAGCGGGGCCCGGGGGCATCTCGACCAATGGAGTGCGAGGAGGGAGGGGCGGGGCCTGCCCGCCGCGAGCAGGGAGAACGCGACGATCGGCGAGGGGGCGGAGCCGGTACCAGCCGGGCGGAGCTCTTACTAGGCGGTGCGCGCAAGCTCTGCTGGGTGACCCAGTGGCCTAATGGATAAGGCATCAGCCTCCGGAGCTGGGGATTGTGGGTTCGAGTCCCATCTGGGTCGTGCCGTGCTTGTTTTGTGGCGTTGCCGCGGGTGGCTCCGCAAGGCCACCCCCCCGCCGGGGCCCCCCGACTCTTTTACCCGCAGCCGCCCCGGGCCTGGCCTCCGAGCCCCTTCGCTGCCCCGGCGTCGCGTCCGGCCTGGGGTCGCCGCCCTTTCCGTGCTTCACCGTGTTTTGCCCAGGTCTGCTGAGAAAGCTTTTCCATCTCCGCTGCTTGAGCATCTCGGGGCTGCTGGAATGCTGGGAATGCTCCAAGCACCATTACTGTGCTGTTAATGGAGATCCTGTCCAGGTAAAGTCTGGGGAAACAGTGCAGACACAGCCATACATGAATGACGGTTGAATTGGACCACCATCTAATTCAGCAGAAGAATCCTTGGAATACAAGTCTGTGGGATGCTCACATGTGCATCCATCCAAGCATCCATCCATCCATCCATCCAAGCACTCACACTCCAGCTTTTCCTGCTTGCTGCAGGTACCTGCTGGTCACCAAAGCAGTGTAGGAGCCCTCCTCTCCCTCATCCTCAGTTTACATTCCTATTCCTGTAATAGATATCTTGGGATAGTTCTGGAATTAAAATGTTTCAAATAACAGAGGAAAACAAGGATTAGTTAGTGCTGCAGTAGAAATGTAACTCCTTGATTAACAGATGTGGTGAAATGTCATTTGTATGTTAATGTATCTTTACCCATCACTGCTGGAGATAAAGCCCTGAGCTTTTGGGAATCTATTTAAATGCTTAATTCAGGCAGGACAACAACCTGGTTAAACTAAGCAACACTGAATCCCATGCCACAGGCATTGCTGAAGGTTAGATTTTCTGTCAGGAGTGGGTTTCAGGAGCCTTTCAGTGCCTTTATGGAGTTTTTAAGTTGTTGATTGTCCCTTAAAGTCAAGAACAACTTCCACAGCATCCGGCAGCAGCTGGTGAGTTAAACTGTCACGATGGAAATCTTGTGTAGCAATAAGGTCACTTAGAAATAAGCCTTCTTAATTCAGTAATCCAAATCAGGGTTAGCTTGGTGTGTGAAAATTTGCAGAGTTCTTCATGATGGCTAAGAGAGATTTAAAAATGAAGCTGTGTGGGATCAGCAGAGCTTTCCCTTGGACTGGAAAGTCACTACTGCATTTTTCAGTCTGAAAAGAATCACTGAAACTGGTTTCTGAAACTGAAAGAGGAGATTAGCAGCTGTATCACTGAAGGTGGCCAGAAATCCCCAGATATGTTCCATTGTCATGCACATCCTTTCCAGATCCTGCATCCCAGGGTTCTGGTGTGTTCCAGAATCTCCCAGTTCCCTTCCAGAACACAGTTCTCCATAGCCAGGAAAACCAGGCTTGTGCCCTATGATTTTTCCCCTACAGAGTGCCATAGAAGGGCAAGACTGTCCCCCAAATAAAAATCTGCTGCCAAAACTGTGTGTGGGTGTGTTATTGTCAGGACACAGGTGATGCAGCCAGGGGGTTGTTCCCGATGGGAAGGAGCACATTCCTCCCAGGCAGGGCTGGTGGAGGCAGCAGCTTGGTCTTGCTCCAGTGGGTTGTCCAGCGAGTGATTCCCGTTTCCCCTCAGGCTGCCTCTCATTAGCATGAATCAGGGGAAGGGCATAAAAGACTCCAGTTCATTTTGAGTCTGGAAAATCTTTACTTCAAAATGACATCTCAAGTGTTCTGGCTCCTCTGTTTTGTCATTAGATCATCTTCTGGTAAGTCTGCTACCTTCGGAGCGGGGCTGGGGCATGTCTGCCTTGGGAATCAGGGGAAGCTGAAGACATTCCTACAAACCCTTGCCCGAGCAGCCCCCCAGCCTTTTCAGCAAATAAGGGCTCAAAAAAGAAACATTTCAATGTCTTTGTGGGATGGGAATGTAAATTGCAATATTTATTTGCCAGCATTGGGAAAAATTAAGGGCACCTGGAAGAAGCAGGCAGGGAACTGTTGCTCTGTCCTGCCAGCCACCAGTGGCAGGTGAAGTTGGATTTGCTCTGCATCTGGGATTTTTATAATTTTTATGTGACCTTTCTCTTTTAGTCTCCTTCACCTGTAACTCCAGGTGTCTGACTGACTTTAATATGCTCAGTGTGCCCTGTGTGCCTGCAGCAAGCTGTTCTGAGTGGATTTATTTGGGTTTTAGTGCCTCACTGACAGAACAGAAATAGCATTTACATCTGTTCCACTGGGATTTGGTTATGTTACAGTAATATTTCTTAGGTTGCAACAACTAGACAGGAATATGCTGGTGCAGGAGGAAGAACCTCAAGGTCCTGAACAGATTGAGTAGAGAAAAATGAACTATTTATTGATACAATCCGTGACTGAGAAGGCGTGATAAAAGTGCTAGAAGAGTTTATTTACACACCCAAGTCTGAGACACCTGTTCAAGAGGGCACAGCTCCACACTGAACCATCTCCAAACCTCCCTTGCCTGCTGCTTTCAGCAGCTTGGACTTCTTCCATCCCTCTCTCCATGGACATTCTTTTGACTTTACATGTGGCCAGCCCAAATATCAGAGAATCTTTCCCATGACAGCAGCTGGTGAGAGCACAGGGGGAGAAGTGGCAAGGTCAGCAGTTGAGTCAGTTATAGGAGATAAACCAGGATATTGTTCATCTGTGTATGTCAAATCTCTCTTTTCACACAAGGAACTGGGATCAGCCTCCTACACAGAATAACCACGGCCGTGAACAGCAGACAGAGGCTGTGTGTGGGTGAGCTGTGTGAAAACTCTGCTGGCTCACTCCACACATGCAGGGAAGGGCTAAAGGAAAAGGAAAATGGACTGCCAGGGGAAATTTCTCTCCTGCCAGGCTAAACATTTTGGTCATTTTGCTTTGTGAGGTTCAAGAGGTCAAAGTGAAGGTATAAATGAAAGTGTAGGTGACTGCCCAGCTTGTGTGAACAGTGCCATTATTTTTTTCCTTCACTTTTCACTTCTCTTTCTCAACCCTTGCCCTCTTAAATTAAGCAAAGCCTTGAAATAATTGTTACTCAGCAGCACTAGCCTAATTACTGCTACTATATGCTCAAGTCATAGACCCAAAACTGTGGATAAAGATCTTTCCAAAGCCGCTGAAGAGTTTGGATGACACTGTCAACAGGCATCCCATGGATGGGAAAACCAAATAGTTCTGCTGTCATGGTCTTTTAAACAAGCATCCCAAATGGCAACGTGAAATCTTGTTTTCTCAGATGTTCCCTGGAGATTCAGAGGTTTGAGAAAAGGGTTTGTTTTTAATTTGCAACAATAATAAAGTAAAAATGCAAATCTCCTGTTTTGCTCACACAGCTGCATTCCCTGTACTGGAACTTCAATATCTGAGTAGAGGAATGAGGAGCTTTACTGTGCTTCATATATTGAGCTATTTATTAATTTTTTTGCCTTATTGTTGAAGACCTCACTTACGGATTAGAGCCTCAAATATTCCCATTCTAAAGCACTTGGAATAAAAGACTTAAAACACCGGTTTTCTCTCTCTCTTTTTTTTTTTTTTTTTTGCATGTAGGATCCCTGCCCTATGCTGAGAAACCCGGCCAGGCTCTCAGCAAAGACGTTTTTAGCTCAGCAGCTGCTGCTGCTGTTCAGGTGAAAGCTCCAGCGCAGGGCACGGGCAGTGCCAGCGGGAATCCCAGGGAAGGCCGGCTCCAGGGAATGCCTCCCGCCCACCCGCAGCGGCCACGGCCCCCGGCAATCCCCTCCCTCGCCTCCGACAAGAAGAAACGCGCGGAGCCTTCCCTGGAAAACAGCACAGGGCTGAGGAAGCACCTCGGGCAGCACCAGGGCGCTGCTCCCGGCCCGAGGGACGCCGGCCAGGCCAACAGGCCCCACACGGAGCGGCGGCGGGCCCAGGCTGCCAACAGCGTCTGGGCCCGCGGCCTGCGCACCGCGCCCGCCCACACAAAGGTGACGGCCCTGCTGCGAGCTCACCCCTCTCCAGACTCTGCAACAGTGGTGTCAAACGATCCTAACACGCTGCACCGCCTCAACCGAGCGGGGAAGGCAATCCTCCACAAACACCCCGATCCCTTCACGAGCATCCCCAAACCCTCCTGGGTCACCAACCGCTGGGCGCCCGGCTCCATGTACCTGGGCGTGCTGAGGAAAGGTAAGGGACAGGCTGCCCAGAGCTTCCCAAAGGCAGGGGGCACAATGGGCTGAGACATCCCCAAAGGGCCCGTTGCTGTTCCTCAGGCTGTGCTCCTGTTGTAGATGGTGACAAGGAGAAGATGTGTCTGACAGAGTGCAGGAAGGAGCAGGATGAAGTGGAGGCTTTCTGTGCCAGCGAGTTTGGTAGGTGGTGTCCCCCTCAACTCACAGGGACAGAGCACTTTCTGTCCACTTGTCACTGATACTGCACTTCTACTCTTGAAATACTGTGATTAAGATACAAGAAAGTAAGTGAAATAATTACCACGTTATTTGGAAGGGACCCAACACATCTCTTCATAAACACACATTGCCTTTTCCCTACACCTTGGGCTAGTACTGTCCTTTCTTCTGTTTCCCCTGGAGGAACAGTGTCCTTGGGACTGGTCAATGGAACTGAAAAGATCAATTGTTTTAGATACTCTCAGATTAAACACTGCAGCTGGGTTATTTATCTCTTCCTATTTAGAGCAAGTTTGATTTGGGGGATTGAAGTTTGAAATGAAAATAAAATGGTGAACCAAACAGAAATAAGACTGCGATCCTGTCTCTAGAGAGGAACTTCTAGAACTTCTTGAAGTTCCTTTGGATTCAGTGTCTTTAGTCCTTGTGTTCACATTGATGTAACTAAAGGTGGCACAAAACAGGCTGGTATTATTGTACAGACTGCTTAAGGACAAGCATTTTCTGACTGAAATCCTGCCTGGTGCTTACAGAGTTGTGAAACAGATACCAATTTTTTCTCACAGTATTTTAAGAGATAAAGAAAATACAAACCCAGTGGTAACAGATGTTTCCATTTGTAGAACATAAACACGTTAAGAGACATCTGTTTTCTCTAAATGGAGAAGTCAGGAAGTGCCTTCTACAAATGCTGTCCTGCTTTGGTTTTTACCACTCTCACACATTCCTGTCCAATGTGGGCTTCACAGCAACCTGACTTCTGTGTGTTTTAGCCCTCAACCAACAGCTCTGCTCCTAAATTGAAAGAACAGGTAGGAAAAAGTCTGAGCAACAGATGAGCCAAGGTTCCATGGCAGCGATCAGAGCGCTTTTTCTTTTTTTACATTTACAGTGCAGATAAAATATTAAATGACTGACTCAGAGTTCTCACCCTGAGGCAGGTGTAACGCCAGGTGCAGTAGCCCCACTAACATGGTGCTGTTTTCCCTTCCCTGCACTCAGCTCAGCACTTGCCAGAGCCAGAAACTGGGAGAACAGCATGAAGTGATTGAGTTCCCAACACAACCTATTGGTGCTGTTGTCTCTTGGTATGACAAGGGCCTTTTATTTCAAAAGCCAAAGTGTTTCATAACCAGCTTGGCTTTGTACTTCATTGGGAAGTTTTAAATTTGAAAATTTTACTTTGTTAGGTAAATATGCCCACTTTTTATATATCAGGATAGAAAATGGTACTAAATCATTGCTTTCTTGATTAAAAAATATCTCAAACCTGTAAAACAGAAGGTTTGCAAAGCAACAAAACTTCAGGCAATGACTTCACCAAGTGCAATTATTTGAAGCAATTCCTACTGCCCACTCCTGAGCCAAAGGATTCCTGCTGACACTTCCTTTACAGCATTTTAAACAACAGCCTTCACACATACCCTGAAAATTGCCACAATATAAAATCTGATCCTATTTTTCCCTCTCCCTTAAAACAGCAGTGAATGGAATTGTTTATAACCTGGAAAGCCTGGGGAATGGAGTCCAGTGGATTACCCTCTTGGTAGACAGTGATGGATTGTACAAGATGAGTCGCCTGTATGTCACTCCGGACGCCGCCTTCTTCCGAGTTCACATCCTGGTTGTGGATACTTTAAACTGCAGTAAACCATGCCCAGACTTTAAACTTGGTAAATCATTCCAGCTAAATCCATTCTGCTATTCCTCTGCATGCACTGCAGTCTTAGTCTGCCTTACTTTAATAGGCTTAGCCTGGGTTGTTGGGAAAATTTGGAAGAAAAGTATTTTCTCAAAGTTGAGGCCTTTTTTTCCATCCAAGTTTCTGAAAACTTTCATAAGAGAACCAACTGCATGAGGAAGTCAGGTACCAGCGTAGCCCTTTCTTAGTTCTGTCCAGTTCCAAAATGATGGCAAGTTTTCAAGATTCCTAAAACAATACAAGCAAGAGCTTAAGCTGGTGTCTTTGTAAGTCATTCAGTTCTCCTTTTAAGTGCAAGTTTATCAAATAACAGCATTTCCCCCGATAGTAAATCATTATTTCATGCCAGCACCACCTCCAGGTGCCAGCGGAGCTCAGGGTGCTGCTGTGGAAGCCCCATGTTCAGGATGTTTCCACAGGCACAACTTCACATCTGTTCCCAACCCTGGTGCCCTCAGAGTGACCTCCCATTCATTCCCTGTGGCTCAGCAGCCCTGTTTGTTTTGTTTTTGTTGTTGCAGGCAGCAGGTACATCGTGATGGGGCACATCTACCACAAGCGCCGGCAGGTGCCCGCCGAGCTGCTGCCGGCCCTGGGCGGGCGGCTGCGGCCAGGGGACGGCTGGGTCGGGAGCAGCAGCAGCTACGTGAGGAGATTCAACAGGAAAAGGGATCTCAGAGTGAGGGCAGCACGATCCAAGTGTCCATAAGGCTCTGAGAGCTCCGTCCAGGATGTGGGAGCAGCAGGATCCACCCCCAGAACACACCTGGCTGTGGGCAGTGCTCCCGTCTGGAACCGCAATCCAACACCTGCTTTTGTGCTTTAGCGAACACTGGGTGCCTCGAGCAGGCACCCTTGGTGAGGTTCAGCACAGAAGTCAGTCTAGGGAATGTTAACTGGCCCTGAATTTGCTCCAGCTGCTTTCAGAGCCACAGGTTAGTGTTGCTTCCCCTGCTGCAGTGTGCCCCAAATAATCTGTAGTAAGTGTAATGCAAAATTCTGGCAGCTTCATCCTCAGTAGACAAAAACTGCACTTTGAACCCTTTACCATGAACAGATTATATGATGCCACAACTTTATCTACACAGGATGTTCACTGTGCTTTCACAGTTCTGCCTAAAGTATCACATGCATTTGATTTCAGAGAAGCCAACACCACTAAGTACCATTTGTATTACTTTTGTCTCCTCAACCATGTCCATGGTATTTTTGAAAATTACACCATTATTCCAGCAGAGCTGGATGTTCACACAAAGCATACAGAATAGAGTGTAATAATTTGAGTATATGAACACACTGACTGAAAGCAAATCAAGAACTGCAAAACATAAATGGCCAGTTGCATTTACAAGTGACAGTGCAGGGAATGCAAAATGAGCATGGGCTGCACACACTGGGTGTGCCTGGGCACTTCATCCCAGAGCTGTGCTGAATGCCATTCCCCAGGAGAAATATTGCCAAGCTTGTACTTGCACAAGAGTAAAGTTACTTTTTTAATCAAAAAGACAGTATTTTAATACCTTTAATGTGGTGAAATTGAGATGTTTGTTGTTCCTGGTCAGTATTCGCAGATAATAAGTCTGTAAAAGAAACTAATAAAATGTTCATGAGGTTCTGCTTTCACTGTCCTCTGGGTTCTGAAAGACCCAAAAAGCTTATGTAATGATATTGCACAAAGGCATCTCCTTGTGCAACAACCTGCCTGAGGATTTGATACATATTTATATCAAGAAATGTAAAAAATGCAATACAGCTTTAAACCCCACATACACAGTGATGTGATGTGACCTGCTGCAGGAAGCAGTGGCTTCTAGAGAGGCATTTTCTTTTTTGCAAGGAGGTAGTTCTGACACACTGTACTTGTCACACACGTCTGCAGCTTCATTTAGTGCCACTGGAAAGCCACGGAGCAGGGGATGGGATGGGCTATGCTGCATCAAGTATTTCTTGATATGGAGCCAATACCAACAGCAAACATCCTGTATTTGGCACCCAAAAGGCTCTCACTGGAGTACAGAAATTTACTCATAGCATGAATCTACCTAAAAAATACCATGTCTCGCTTTTGGTAGGTGAAAGACTTTGCACGGAGAACAGCATGGATTGATGGAATTTTCCTGAGAAAATCTGAGGGGGTTTTGATTTGGCAGAAGGACTGTTCTGGCAAAGTATCAAAGCTCTGGAGTGACTGGGAGGGACAGAAGGAGGAAGGGTTACATGTACATCTCGAGTTTCTTTGTTTCTATTTTCAGGGGAAGTCCAGAGACTAAGCAGCAACTCCTCCAGGCATACCCTGCCCAGAGCTATCCTGCTCCAAGCCAGGGAAGTGTGGGGACAAACCCAACATGTCTGGGAAGAGATAAGCACAGGACACTAGTGATAAGGACATCACTGAGCTCAATCCTGAGCTCACTGTCTGTAACTGACACAAAACACTGGGATACAGATGTTGCTCTGGGAGCCTGAAAAGTCATTTATCCCACATTCTCTTCCTCTGTTACTAAATCCTCTTACCTTTCCCTTCTTGATTGGAAAGTCCCTCCTTAAAATGTTCCCACAGTAGCTGAGCAACAAATCCCTGTCTGCCACAGCTGCACTGAGACTGGGCTGGAGCAGGAGCAGGGCTGTTGTAACCAGGCTCATCACATACTAAACACACCTCCTGAACAACAATGGCTTGATTGAGAGGATTTCCAGTCTTGCACTTTCTATTCCAAAACCCTCCCAGCAATAACCACACTGGGAACTGAATGGTACTCACATTCAACAGCTGTCATGGTAATTTTGGTACCTCACAGTCAGTAATTTCCTTTCCAGCAGGATAAGTATGGAAAATTCTGCCACCACCTCACAGAAATCTGGGTGTAAAGGAGCAACTGTTCTCATCCCATCTGTCCAGGGGTTTATTCGAGCCTTTTGGGTAAGCCAAACTTCTTACTGTACTTTAAATCTTCATTAAGTTCTGCATGAACTAAATTGAGGATAATTGCTTCAAAATTGAGGAGACAGAAAAGGAAAATCAAACTGGCACAGCTCACATACCATTATCATTCAACATATGACCATTTTGAAACAACTGTTGCAGTAATTTATAAAATACAAAGAGGACAAGGATTGAGCAGAGATCACAAACCTTATGAACTTTATGCTTGATGGCAGATGGGGATTAAGTGATCTATTTTCTGTAACACCATTTAACTATAAAACATCACCACTACTAAATCCAGAGAAGTAGCCTGACCTGCCCAATGGCAACTGAACACACGGGAACAGGCTCTTATGGAATCACAGAATGGTTTGGCTTGGGTGAATAATCAGCAGCATTCAATTGCATGTACAGATTATTTCCCTAATCAACCTGATTCACAGTTACATATGATTTGGCAAAGCCAAGACCTATAACCAATAACATTATCAATGTTTCATTAGAAACACCACCGAATCCATGTCAAACACATTACTTTATTTGTCTAGGATGATGTGTCCTATAAGGTACAAAAAAGTACTCTTCAGTTTGCCACAATTTGTTAAAAACAGCAATCTATTGCCTACAGGTAGGAAAGGTTTAAATCATGTCAATATGGATTTAGGTATGAATAAATAGTACAGAAATGCTGAGAAGTTGTGATGAGATGCAGGATATGTCCCAGTGCTGTTAAAGGTGAGATTTTTTTTCTTGTCCCATTAAAACACAATGCTTACAATATGCAGCATTTTTTTAAAACGTCAAAGGACAACATAACCTAAATGCAACTACTCTTCTTTGACTTTCAGAAGCATAAATGGATTATTGTTTCCACACTGAACAATTAGTAATTTTCACAGATAGGTTAAATGACAACATTTGTATGTACAAAAACACACGGGTTTTTAGTAGATAAAATCCCCCCAGAAGAACCTGAACACCTGAGCTGGAAGTGTAAGAAAGGGTGGTCAGTAGCAACATCTTTTTTAAGAAAAATAACGGAGGAGGTTCTTGCATAGCAAGGTGTGAGGTTAAACCCAAAAGGAGCTTATCCATAAATCAGGTAAATCCCAGACCATTGTAGAACAGAAGTTGACTGTGAGTTAGTGCAAAAGCTGGTCAGGTGGGTGAGGAGCTGCAGAGAAACCAGGGCTGGGAACTACAGACAGGTACCAGAGCAAGTCAGTCACACACAGCGAAAGAAAAGCCTCCTCATCTGCAATTTGCATCTTCTCGGGCTCCAGTTCATCCCTCAGGGCAGCGCTGCTCCCACAGGAAACACGAAGGCAGCCCAGGAGCCTCCCAGGGATACAATTACAGGTGGTACTCCACATTCCCAGTGCACTTGGCAAAGATCACCGAGCTCCGGTGGGCAGGGACACCTCACAAACACCTCCTGCCCTGTCACAGCTACAGCAGTCCTTTTGGCACCACTGTGGGAATGTTGTATCGGGATACCAGGGCTGGAACGCGGTCGGGTCCTGCTCCCCGGCCATTCCCACCCCTGTTCCTTGCAATCCCTACACTCCTGCACAGATCCCCAAAGTGTCTCACACACGTGGCAGCGCACACTCAAACACACCTACGGCTGTGGGGAGAACAATGATCTCCATTTATTTTGTTTCATATACATCCATATTTTGAATTTTAATACAAAAGAAAAAAAATTAGAATCTGACAAATGTTTACAAACAAGATACCTTCAAATAGATTTTACTCAGTTCAGTCTGGTGCAGAGTAAATGACAAATTGTACTGTTTGTTATATTCAAGGCAACAGAGTCTGTAGTCCATGACCACTCAGCCCAACTTTTATGCAAGCTTGTTTTTATCTACCATGAATGATAAACTCCTTGTTGATTCCCAGTCCTGTGTGTGTGCACATGTGTACATAGCAGCTCCTTTCATAGAAAGAAAAGACATCTAGAGGTCTTCTTGTACTTTTACCTACAGGAATCATGTTAAGATACAGAATGGATTACATGGAACCGGGGCTGGATTTTATAAGAAAAAATAATTAGCTGACAAATGAGGGCAGCAATAAAAAAGCGTCTTTTTTGCAACAATAAATAAATACAGTCAAAGTTTTCTGTGTGGACTTTAAACCAGCTTCTTCACTGAAGAACAGACGTGGCATTTCCATGGAGTTAAACGTGACCCCATTTACTGTATCTTTTTTCTTGCTCTCTTTCTCTCTCTCCTTCAACAAAACAAAGTTTTCCTGCTTCTGCCACAATAGTACAACAATTTGATCTTGACAAGAAAGTGGTGCTGCTGATTTTTATTTCTTTGTCCTTTGGACAAAATAAGCCAAGAATATAATTTGACTTGTTGTGACCAATAAAAACGCAGTTTACATCAAGTCTTGTCAGGATAACCTGACTAAAAACATCTGGTTCCTTAATTAAAAATTGTCAGACAACCAGATCCTTGCTCGTGTGTTTGGTTAACACGCTGAACTCTAAGAAGCTGTAGACTGCAGTTTGTTGTTATGGGACCTGCAGAATACAGAAGAAAGTGAAGAATTAAGCACCTTTCAGTTTGGAGAACACAGTTGCTGCAAGGTGTTGCCAAAAATAAACCACAAAGAGGGAATTACCACCATATTGCTTTCATTTATTTTTTTTTTCCCCTTCAGAAAAAATAATAGTTCTTGATCTGAATTTTAAACTCATTTTCTCCTCCAGAATACAAATATTTCAGTACTTGTAAAATGCAGTGTGTCACTGGGATATTCCAAAATGCCTGAAATCAGTTTTACTCACATATTTAACATAATAGTAGTCCATCAAAAGGAAATCAAAAAGACATTTTTAGTTGTGAATTTTTATAATAAGGTCAACTTTTCTTAAATTCATTCAATAAGTCTTTGGATTAACTTAATAGAAAAAAAACTGAACAGGCATGTTAAAATGACATTTTTGCTAAGCAGAGTTCAGCAAAACTCCTCTTTGACATTCACAGTTTTATTAGTGACTTAAACTAAAACAATAAAATACAAGGTTTCCACGATGAAATTTTCATTTTTCTCAATACAGTATTTGAGGAACGGAACAATTTTTTGTTAATACAGTTATGTTCAGCAGTGTGACCACTGGCAACAAAAACATTTATGTTTTAGACAAATGATCTGGATTTTTAGGGCAGTTTAATGTAATTGGATTGTACAATAAAAGAAAGTGACCCCAACATCCAGTTCTGATTCCAGTTAAAAAGTTCAGACTAAAGATATCACAATCTGCAAGAAAAGAAAGAAGACGGATGGTATAAATGAAAAACAATAACAAATAAGATGCAGCAATGAAATCAGTGTGCAAGCACAGGGAGTGCTGGGGACCCAGCTAATGGCAGTGACACAAACATGGGTTGAAAACTACCTGACAAAAATCATTATTACAGTATTGAACTGGAAAGGAAAATGCATATTCTCTTTCAGGAATGTTTACCTAAGGGAAACACTACATCAGCCCTTCCTCAGAAAAAAAAAAAAAATATAAAAGTTTAATTTTGAAAGGTCAAATTTGAATTATATTTCATTTTCCATACTCTACTTTAAACCTTACTTACTTTCCTATTTCAAAGGAAGTAAATTATAAAAAGATGAGAGAAGGAGTAACACTGAAATATTTTAATTTCTTTCACTGGCTTATAAGCTTCAAAGCAGGATTGTCTGTTATTAGCATGAGAAGTATTTACTGCAGAGCAGAGCATCAGCACAACTCAGACACAGTATTTGTCTTGATGGGAAATAAATAATAAATTTTCTGCAGCAAAGAGTTGACGTATCACTCAAATCTTGCAGATTTATGATACCACCCAAATTTTTAATAACTCCTTTTGAATAAACATTCCAAAGTAACCTTCACAAAATCATATTTAAGCCTTAATTTTGACAAAATTTTCCAGGAAATCGCACGGGGCGGCAAATCCCTGTGCGAATGCAAGATTAAACTTAGAAAGGAGATTTCAGGGGCCAACACAACACCTGTGGTTAGGAACACTCCAGCTTACCTGCTTGCCTTAAATCCTTTTAGTTTCTGTACAAAGAAAGACTCAAGAACTTCTGCACACTGGTAAAAAGGGGAGTCACTTGGATTGTAGTAACGGCAGTTATCAAAAATTTTGGTCATGTCTGCCACAAACTCCGTGACCTTTTTGTAGTAGCGTTTCAAGATTCTTTCTTCCATGGTAGCAAGGTCTTTAAAGAAACCAAAGATTATTTAAATGAGACTTTCATCCTAAACAGAAATCTACACTGTCAAGCCTGTGGGAAACAAAGCATTATCCAGGTTAGAGGCTTTTCCAGGAATGCTGGCTGTGACTGGTGACAGCAGCAGTCTCCCTCAGAAGAGACACCTAGGCATGAATATGTTGTGTGCAGGTAAATTCAATAAAATCTAAGAATCACCATAACCAGGGAAAACCTTTGCAAGGAGCTCCCTGCTTTTTCTGAAGAAATGAAGGGAAAAGAAGGTTAGAAAATAAGGATCCAGGTACCATGTACATGTAACAGCCATCACCTCCTGATTATTTCTTTAATTCCTGCTTTGAATGAGCTATCAATTCTCATGGGCATGTGCACATGACACGTGGCACAGATGGAAGATTTCAAGTGCAGGGTCATGCAAAGTGTCAGAGCTCTCATCCTTACTGAGCAGACACATTAAGGAGACAGCAATGGTGATGTGAACAGTAATCGTCCTACTTTAATACAAATATCAATTAAAAACAGGGAGAGGAACAAAACCTGTCAAATATAAATATAGCTGTGTAAATGTGTAGTGGCACTTTTAGCCAGAAGAACAACTATCTGCCCTTGGAAAATGCCTTAAGGTGCTTATTTTGAAATACCAGTGATGCCAGAATGTGTGCAAACAACTGCAGATGGGTCTGGATTACCTGGTGTGTTTTACTCAGATTTACTTGTATTACAAATGTCCTCTCCTCCTACTTCAGTCAGAAAGGGCTAAATGCACTTTTGTTTACTCAACAAAATATTATGTATCAATAATACTGTTATTTGAGCTTTCCTTATAAACTTTAATCCATCCATCATGGAATAGGAGTTGTTCAGCATTGTCATAACAGCACAGTCCAAAACTGTGGAACAGGAAAGGACACAATTCCTAAACAAAATATTTTCAGTCAACATACCACAACATTTTGCCAAAATACTAAACTGAACTTTCCTATTTCTAGGATGAGTAAGGAGTAGGTGAAAAAGCTCAAATGACACACTGGCTCTCATTTAGAGATCTGAAAAGGTATTGGTTCAATACTGGAAGGAAAGGAATAACATTCCCAACACTATTTCTGTCAGGAGGTAGATTTTCCCAGGAGGTTTCACATCCAAGTGCTTATCCAGTTTTAAATGGTGAACTCGAAGATGATCAGAGTAAAACATGGGAAAACTGCAGCATCTTCCCTTCCACTTTGCCCACATTAACAACATCTGAATTCTTTTTGTTCCTGCAGCTTTAAAGATAAATTACATATAATACAAAATTTACCACGTTATCAAGTCAGATGAAGATAATTTTGAACTCCATCTTAAGGTACCTGTCACACTACCATAGCATCACCTCCTCCTCAGCCTCTGGAGTACATATCCAAATTTTTGGAGGAGGAGCTCATTACAAAGATAGAAAAAAACTGTCCTCTTTAAATAGAAAAAATTAAAAACATGAATTCTATCCTACTGCTGCACTGACTTCAACATTCACCTGTAAATCTGGCAGTATTTAGGGTGAAGAAGTCAGCCTAGAAGTAGATAAAACAACTCTCCTGAACTTCTGAATATATCAGTGAGAAATGACAGTGTTTCACCTGCCTAATCTGTTTATTTTGTAAAATATGGCTGGAATTGGTCAGTAGAAAATTAACTTGCTATTCCAAAGTCCAAACCCTCTCACTCAGGCTGTTCTCACCAACACTTACCCATTGGTTCTTTGATGACACCATAATAATCTGGTGCATCGTTGGGGTCTACTGGTTCTAGGAACGGCCATGCCATCTTGTGAGCCTGTCAGGGAAACAGGAGAGAATGAAAACATAAAATTAAGTTAAATTAGGCACTACTAATAGGTAAATACTTTCATCCTTTTATCTGTTGGGGTCTGGAGTTGAATTTCAGGAAGAAGTGCAGCATTACATAAAAAGGAACCAGTTCTCATCTGATCACTGGGTAAAGTTTTAAATGTCAGTGACCCAGCAGTTAGGCTTCAAAACAGGAAACTGAAATTCAGACATAACAGGATACTGTGCTGAACAGGCCACATGGAAAAGTATGGAATGAATTTACTGAGAGTGCTTTCAAGTACCCTGAAATTAATATGCTTTTATAAATGTATGCAAAATACAGGACAATGCAAAATATTACTTACAGGATTTCTGTTATCATAATTTTACCAGAATTCTTAAAAATTCTTTATAGTTGTAGCAGAAAAAGCCTATTTGGGAGTGACAGACAAACCAGAAATATCAGACAGTGTACATAACTCCTATTATCAGGATGCAATCATTTACATGCTGATAATGATCCCCTGAGAGAACACTCCTGAGGTCTGGTAACACTCAAAGTAAGGAAGTGTGGATCACAACCCACAGAAAATTGATCTGAGAACAGAACACTGCACCTTCCATACACTGTGCAGCTGGGCTCTAAATCCCTTTTGGGATTCTAAATCTGCTTCCTTTAAAAGCCTTTCACTGAAGGGACTGTTTAGTTTCACACATTCAGGAAGAGTGATTTACTAATTATTGTAAATATTCCTCAGCACAATAATGCCAAGCAAGTTTCCAGCTGACACAGGGGCACAGCTTTGCTGTTCCCTCTAATCTCAGAGCTAATAAGGAGAAATTACCCTTTCCTCCCAGACCCACTGGGTCTGCCACATCCCCTGGTGCTGCCACCCTCGTCCTCACCTGCAAGGAGCGCAGGACCCTCCTCAACCCTTCATAGTCTTTATCTGTGAGTGGACTGAGCACAGTCATGGCATCCTCTGTGGACTGGCACTGGGGACACACGTACTCATCAATGAGATCTGCCTCGCTCTGCAGGATGCCCACGCAGCGCCCGTGGTACCAGTTCTGACATCGGTCACAGCCAATGTAAAATCTGCAAGAGCCAAACCAAATGTCAGTGGCTTAATCTATTTCAAATCCAGGTTGTATTAAAACACATTAACCTGCCACCCCCTGCACACAAGCAGATACTTGGCAAGATTAAAGACAAGAGGTAACGTCAGATTTCAGAGTGACAAATTCTACTCCAACTGCTTTTGTATTTACAGACTGTTTCAAAACATGTTCCTAAATTTTATACTTTCAAGCAATAAAGATTTCAAAAATAATTCCTCTGCTTTAGAGATGAAAGGAACAGTATAAAGCCAGAAGTCTCACCCAGCCAGTATCCAAACCAATTCAAGATGCATTTTGCACAAACTGGACTACAACTAGGGCTTGTTTCACTCCATACAAGCACTTTTCATATGGAAGCTTCAGTCTTGTAAGTGTATACAGAGGGAGTATTCTATGACACAAAGCCTTACAATAAAAGATGTATATAATTCACATATATATAATCATATACCAACCATATACACCCATACTAAAATTATGTTCTCCAACAAGATCAGATTAAAGCACAAAAAAAAATCTAAATACAGTATTTGTCTTTTAGTCTTTCTAACCATCCTCTGTTAAAGAAAATAAAAAAAGAAAATAAATCCCAATTTAAACTTCATGGTGTTTTAGTAGTTTGTTGTTAAAAATAAAAACCACAATACATTTTAACCACCCTGAGGAACTTCACTTTTCCTAAACATTTACCGAACAGAAACATTTGGGAGGGAGAGACAATTACTGGAAAGCAATTTGTACTACGAATGAATACAATATATGCAGAATAACTCGTTTTTTACTCTTTGCAAGGAACAGGAAAGCACAGTCAGAGCAGTTTTGCTACCTAGACATGGAATAAGAAGTTCTTATCCGAACTCACTGCGACTCATCATAAGGTGTTCTGCAGATACAGTACAACTCCTCACTGCTGCCCTCTTGTGCCCGTTTACACTCATTACAGATGTACACATCCATTTTCTTAGCCTCCTTTTCTGTGATGCCAACACATTCTCCATGATACCAGTTAGTACAAAGATCACAGCCAATATAGAACCTAAAAGTGTTCACAATGAAAATGACAATGTAATTGTCATTTCAAATGGCATGGCACTTTTCCCTGCATTTCTCTCTGATGCACTTGATGCTGGGCTACTTTCTGTCTCAGCTTCCCTGCTCCCTATTCTTACAAACTAACATCTCATGCAGCAGCTAGACTGGCAGTAAGGTCACTTGTGTCAATTTTAATTTGAAAATTCATCAAAATGCACAGGTATTAATATGTACACAAAAATTTGTAACCAGACCTTGACAAAGCTATGGGCTAAAAATCTACTGTCTTCAATGTGTGTGTGAAAAAATGTCGAAGGCACAAAAAGACAAGGCCAAAGGAAAAGGTTTACATTTTCAAAATTGCAGCTCAAAAGCCACTGAAATATTTCCTTAAGGTTTGAAAATGTAGGTCTCAGTTAATTTAAAAAACAAAAGCAAAGCGCAAACACCAACTAGGAGTTACGAGTACACTACAAGAACATGCAACCAGCAGTGTGTAGGTACATCTTGGTGTAAAATGATACAAAAGAAAATGGGGCCAGGGTATGATTGTAAATTTTAAATCTTGGTGTTTTGGTTTTTTTTGGGGGGTGGGGTGTACACTGAAAAACTGATAATGAACTACTTAAAACTGTAACAAAGTGGAATTTGAGTGACTAATGTCTCCTCTCAGACACAGCTGTGTGACAGAACCAGGTATGGTATGACACAAAGTGAAGGGAACCAGGGACAGAGTCATGGGGATGGGACCTTGCACAGAATGATGTGACAACAGTGTAAAATATTATGCCAGGATGTTTGTAACTCGTGTATGGATCTCTCAGAACACACCTATGACCAGTGACAACCAGATGGGCGACGCTCACATCCATTCTCTCTGCCTAAGCAAAAGCAAGCTGACTCAGAACCTCCATCCTCCTGGATTTGGGAGACCCCAAACCCCTGCCAGGTACAGCTGTAGCAACTCCTGCCACCCTGCAGGCAACACCCTGGGGATGCCACAGCACCAACAGGGCAGTAGCTATCCCATGTTCCACAGGAAGCACCTCTGATTTCCTGGGCCTCTGCACACATCCTGGTCACTCAGATCCTGCCTTTTCTCTTGTTTTTCAGTCAGGAAAATCCTAAAATAAATATCACACCACCCAATTTCCATAAAGAATGGCTAGACATAGATTCTGACAATGATCAGCAACTCAGCCTGTGTGCCCCCTTCCCAAGAGGGGCTGTGTCTGCTCCTGGTGATGTGGGAGCACATTTGCATCCAGGTGGAGATGCTAAACCTTGCCACTGGAATGTGGAGCAGGTGCCACATTATGATTTAACAAATAAGTTGGAGTCTAAGTAGGAATCTTAAAAAGATATCCTTGCTGACCACCCTTGAAAACAGTATCAACAAATCCCTGTAATTCTGGAGTATCATGAATGAGAACTAAACATAAGAGATTTGCAATAAAATACACAGCACTAAACAACTTACAAGATTTTACTAAATCTAAAAAAATACACAGGGTATTCATAAAATACCACAACTTGGCTTTTCAAGTAGCACACCTATCTTTTCTGAAGTAGAAAAGAGACACCAGCACAAAAAGAACGATCCAATGCCTACATATATATGAAAAAATTACCAAAAAGATTCTCAGAAAGCTGTTTTAAAACTTGACTAATTCCTTTCCAGACAGCAAAAGGATTATGTACTTCAACAGTTCAGACATCATTTGTAGGAAAATCAAATTTAAAATTCACTAAAAGCAAACAGCAGAGCTCCATCATATTGCTAAAGATACTAGAAAGTAATTAACGTTTCATTTTCTTGAAGTTTTATTCAGTGCACTGAAGCACAGTTCTCAATTCAAGCCACCAAAATTCTCTCTATGACCACTGCAGTCAACACATTTTCTGACAAACAAATCTCTTTGCTCACTCACTAAGTCCAGATGCAGTAACACACAGACCTCTAGTATCACAACGAGAGAACAGGTTCCTCCTAAGTACACTGGGTGACAGAAAACTTGACACAAACACAAAGTTAACTGAGGCTGGGGACACCCCTCAGAGGTGACAGTGACATAACAGCCAGAGCATTATTCTGCTCTTCCTGCAGCACTGGCAGTCTAGGGAGCAGCCCCATTTCCCACACTGAAGTCATAGTACAATGGTCAAAGCTACTCAAAACTGAGGTGAAAAAAACCTCAAATATCTCAACTTTGTTAAAAGACATAATTAAAACCCAAAGAAGGCTTGAAGGAACCTCAAGAGGTCCCTCAGTCCTGGCCCTAAACTTGGAAGGAAGAACCACAATCCATGGAGTGATTGCACCACTCCAGATCTACGGTTTCCCTGTTAGCAGCCCTTAAAGTACCATCAAGTGGTACCAGTTCATACTTCTGGGTATTGTCACTTTCTTGGAATTGGTCTGAAGTCAAATTTATCATACATACATCTCTACACAGCTCTCAGATGTTAACCATTACTAACTACTGCTCTTAATCACCTCGAGCTTAAGCAGGCACATGTAGTGCTGTCCCCTGGAATCCACTGGATTCTCCACTCCAGCACTTACACCATTTCTTCACAAGCACTGTATTGAGCGTAAATACCTTTCCTCATTCACAGTCAGAATCAAACTATGGAGAACTGCAGTTTTCACTTTGTCAAATGCTTAAATATTCATTTTTATCAACCCTGGCATGCAAATAATAATGCAGAGAAACCATTTCTCCCTGAAACATTGTCCAAAGTGAACTGCAGTCCAGTGACTCAGAGCCCCCTTTACTGGGTACTGCCTCACAAAAAAAAGTCATTTATTGGAAGACGGTACCGAAACTATTTCTGAAGAACATCAGCTACTTCTTCACAAGAAATTGCTCAAACCAAATTGTCACTTGCTTCTGAGGCAGAGGCAAAACAGCAAAAGAAAGAGTAAGAGAGCGGAGGGAAAAAAAGAAAAGAGTATGTGCATGTGAGACAGGAAGGTCACACAATGGAGACATGCAAATGAGTAAAATATAAACCACGCACAGTAACAGGATCAATCAAGTATGTTAATATTTCTAACTGCTAGTGGAAAACAGAGACTTTATTCTCTATACCTCAGTGATTCCTGTCATAACCTGCCACTAGCTCCACTTCTAGCACTGCCTGGCGCTAAGAGCTGACACTAAACCTAAAGCTAAGGACATGCAGGAGGGGCTGTGGCATTGCTACTCACTTGGACTCGTCGTAAGGCGTTTTACAGATGCAGTAAAGCTTTGTGTCCTTCTTCGTTTCCTTTGAGGTAGTAGAAATCATTTTCTTTTTCTTGGACTTGGAAGCCGAGGAATCTTTCTCCTCCTCTCGTTTCCTCTTCTGGGAGGAGACTGGCACGGGGACAGTGGTGGAGGAGGAGGAGGTGACACTGGCTGCTGGCAGCTGTGGCGGTGCTGGTGGCACTGGTGGCGGCGGTGGTGGGGCAGCGGCGGCGGCTGCGGCGGCTGCGGCTGCTGCAGCAGCAGCTGCTGCTTGGGCTCTTTCTTTTTCTTTCTTAATTTTAGCCAAATCTTTCTTTAGCTCCTCCTGAAGTGTATTAAATGAATAAATAGAGGAAAGCACTTCATATGGTAATTGCAACACAGGGTTAAAATCTAGGCAAAAATCCCCAAACTTAACCAAAACAATTATATCCATTTAAATATGCATTATTTTCATGTTCTGAACCTACAATTCACATAATATTAAGGGATGACACTCTTGGGCTACAATGGCCCACTGGCTGTAATTTATCAGAAGCTGTTTCATGAAAGAAGGTAATTTTAGTCCAGAAGAAAACCAAGAAGCCCTCAAAGGTCATATAAGTAGCTTTGCAGAAATCCACTACCACAGCTTCTTCCTGTAAATTTCCTTAAAATCTCACTGAGCAAACAGACAAAGATTAACACAGAAATGTTCTCCCCAGCTTAACATTAAATTATCCTTTTCTGTCCTTACCTGCACTTCAATCTGTAGATCTTTGTCTAGAAGTGCTCTTTTTTTCAGTATTTCAGCTTTCAGCTGCTCTTTATGCTTGAAAAGCAGAGCTGAGAGCTTGGTCGCGTTCTGTTTGCTCCGTTTCTGCTCCACGCTCTCTTCTCGCTTCCGTTTCTTAGCTGCCTGTTTTTCTTCTTTGTCTATCTTATCCAGAATATATTTCATCACTTGGTTGCACACAATCATTCTGGGGAAGGAATAAAGGAAAAGGACATTGTGCTGAGCTGCCTGTTTATTCCCAGTTGAGAATGCAGAATCAATTCTCCACTCACTGCAAGCTCATTATTGTATTTTCTAAGATGTACAAGGTAAATTTAGCAACACCCAGTGTTTCCACTCCTGGTTACTTACTAGAGCACTGCTGGGAGAGATCAAGTCCCTTGTTAGGCTCAAGAGGGCCAGTCCCAATTTCACTTAAATGATCTGAGTACTAATTGTTCCTCCCCCTCCCCCATCCGACTCCCAACAAAGCTTTGGCTTTAGTAGGATGAGAGAGATTTTCGCTCAATTCAGTTTCCACAATTTGTTTGAAAGAGGTGGATTTTTATTCTGATGTAGGATAAAAGTGAGTTGGAAGCCTGTAACTGCTTCAAAACCAGATACTTCTATGCTCCAGTGACCATTAAATACTACCAAGATTTTGTGTTTTGGCATAAGGACGGACAAACACTTTCCACTGTATAGAATTCACTATAAACAGTTCCAAATTTCTCCTCTAATGAGAGCTCAAGATTAGTTTTTGTCTGCTTGTTGTGCCTTCAACTATAAATCTATTTTCCTGCTCACTTATTTTGCACCTTTTATTTATTTTGCTTTATATTTCAATTAGAAAATGAATGCATTTTGGTTCTTCTGAATTTACTTTTCCCTTCTCCATTCTTTTCTAAAACCATTAGAAAACCAAATGCTTCTCGTTGCCAGAGTGACCATAAAAAACAACTCCCATTGAGCTGAGAGGAAACAGCAGAATAGCAATGGCCAGGACAAGCAGCTGCTGGCAACTCTGTGGTATCAGACATTTTGTCCTTTGATAGACAGATGGATTTTGATGAAAAATGGAATATGTAGATAAATATTTGTCAGGCCATACAATTTTGTTTAGTTTGCTCTGTATACCTGCACTGTATATACTTGGTTTAGTCTGTTTTTTTCAGACTAAAGATCCCCATATCATATTTTTGAAGAAGAATAAATCAGTGAGATGGAAAAGCAGCTGCACCATGAACCAAGCTAGTTAGAACTATTTTTTTCATCTTTCTCTCAAATTGGACTTTTGTCAGTCGAAACACCTATTTGGCTGTCTGACACCACAAAATGAAGAGCATATCCAATACATCTTTTTCTTTATGCAACTGTGAACAGTAAAGGAGTGGCACCCAGGGATAGTGTTGTAATCAACTGAGCCTGTGATTTGATGATCAAAATTTTATAGAACATACTCTTCTTTTTCTTAGGATCTGACACACACTTGTGATTATCTAATTGGAGCAACTGCATGTGTGAAAAGGAGTCAAAATAATTCCAAGACAAATGACAAACACTCCAAATTTCTGTTTAGCAGCTTCAAGCATAAAATCTCTCAGTTTGTCAATCTGTCTTCCAACTCTTCAGCTCCTTCTGTAGAGTGGGATGTGCAGGGACAAGAATGGAAACACATGGCCATGATAAAGGACAAACAAAACCCAGGCTTTTTTTTTGCAGCAGCAGAAGCATTAATTCTCCATTCTATGCTCCTTTACTTGAGTTTAAAAACTGGCCAGCTTCAAACACAGTATGTAACATTACTTAAAAAACATATTATCAAAATAAAATTGACATTATACTAGATTAAATAAATATCATTGTGAAAGTTACTTTTAAGTGCTACTCAAACCAATTTTAAATAGCAACACTTCTTAAACAAGTTTTTACAAGCCAGGATTTCATTATGATACCATTAGAAGATGTAATAAATGGAAAATTTGACATCTACAGATGCACTGTGATGCACATTCACCTCTGATTTTCTTCCCTCTCAGCTGGAGTCAGTGTCTTCTTCTGTTTCAAATGTTCTATAACAGCATTCTGCTTCATAACCACCTGTAGGATGATACAGAATCCAAAATAAAAGATGAAAACTTAGCCAGTATTTCACAGTATTATGGGGAGAACCAGGACATTTCCTAACTTAAAGTGTCACTTATTTCACTAAGTGACAAAATAAAGCTAATTTTTTTTATTTTTATCAGGGGAGAAGTGCTTGTTTAAGACAATTATTTGAAAATTGAAAAAGATATTAAAAAAGACCCCCTCCCCCCCCCAGTAGAATATTTTATTGTGTCAAATTTGAACCCAGGAACTAAATGTAAATTGACTGTATTTCCTCAGTGATTGGTAGTTTTATTTTAAGAGTGGTTAAGAGTCCATTATATGTATTTTAAGCCCTGCAGCCATCCAACAGCATCACATTTCAGATACCTCTTTGGAACCTCGGTTTTGAAAGTACTCCATGTGTGTTCTGTCCATCAGTTCTCCTAGCACTAACCTATCTTTCCTGAATTGAGAATAGAGATGGGTTTGTCCCAGCACCTAATGGTAAGCTGAATCAAGGTGACAGAAGAATGCAAACATGGTACAAGTGACTTGATGTGCTGAATTAACTTGGAACATGTCATTAAACTGCCAATAGCAATCCTGCACCATCTTTGAAAGAATCAAATTAAAGGCCTATCAAATGTATTAACATTGTTAACAAGGACAGGCATCAAATTAGATTTCTTTCATTCATTATGTGTTAATTTCCTTCTGTTAACTTTACCTGTTTCTGGATAATTTCACTTTGATTAGAAGCCTGAAGGGTGTGCTCATGTTTAATTTCTATCTGTTGCTGCTGCTTCTTCTGCTGCTGCTCCCTGATCTGCTGAACTCTGTGCAGCTGCTCCTGCACACTAGCTGCTTGCACTGTCACCACACTGGCAATGTGAGCCTGCGCTGGGCTACTGTGCTGGACCTCAAGAGGTAACTGAAGCTTGATCTGGGGCACGCTGCCCTGCTGGGCTCGTATCTGAGCCACAATAAGGGGCTGCAGCTGAGAAAGGACTTCCACTTGCTGCTGGAGCTGAGGCACTGCAATTACACTTGTTGGAGGCTGCTGAAGCTGCAGCTGAGGATGAGCTGGGCACTGGACAGGAACCTGATTTAAACTTTGAGTGCTTGCAGGGGTTGAGCCTGAGGTCTGAACCTGAGGCTGTGCTTGCTGCAGGTGAGCTGGAATTTGTGTGGGAGCGTGGGGCCACACTGGACTGGGTTGTTGGGCTGGAATTTGCACCTGAGCTGGATGCTGAGCCTGGGCCTGGCCCGGGGGCAGGCCCGCGGGCAGCGGCTGCATCGGGCCTGGCGCTGGAGAGAGCCCCGGAGCCTGGGCTGGAGACTGAGCCGGAGATTTGGAGGGCTGAGCTTCGCTGGGGGCTGTGGAGTCAGCAGGAGCCTCGGGCTGGCTCGGGGCCTCGGGCTGAGAGCTCTGGGGCTGAGCCCCCGTGGGCTGTGCCGCGGCCGAACCGGGCTGGCCCTGTCCCGCGGGCACGGCCGCTGCTGGTGGCACCTGCAGAGCCGCCTTCGCTTCCCCTGCAGCTGTGAACACACAAACGAGCAGTCTGTTAATTGCAAATGGCACGGCTATGAGCCTTGATAATCCAAACCCTCTGGAACTACTGCAAAGCTCTATCCAGGAACTCAACTCTGCAATACACTTCCAACAAATTTACTGCAGCAACAGACAACCTCCAGCTGCATAAATACTCCCATGCAAATGAAATTGAAGCTGTTTTTCTGCTGAACAGAACAATGCTTACCCGAGGTTGAAGTAGAAACGGTGGTTGTAGTTGTGCTAGCTGTAGTAGCAGCTGCTGGTAGTGGGGTGAACAGAAATCTCTGAATTGTACCATTTGGCATAGCTGCTTGCATAAGCTGCTGTCCTGGACCAGGTATTACAGTCACACCCTGAGGGATTAATTGTAACTGACCAGTAGTTTGACCTTGTCCCTGAATTACCACAGTTAAGCCTTGACTGCCACCCTAAAAAAAAAGTTAATATTCATGTATTAGTGACATAATTCTTAGACAGACTTTGCTGAAAATCAGAACAGTTAGGGCTGTGAATTTCAGAATTCGATATTTTTATCACATACTATACTCCTAAAATCCATAACTAGTATCTGAGATCATCAAATACTCAAGGACTCTTTCAACAATTCCACTGCCAACAGATGACTGGGCTGGAGTTACACATTTTGTGAACCCACAGAACAGAATATAAAAACTCTGAGTCTTTGGTGTGCAAACTCAGAATCCCAGAATGGTTTAGGTTAGGAGTGACCTTAAAGCTCACCCAGCTCCACCCACACCTTCCACTATCCCAGTGTGCTCCAAGCCCCATTCAGCCTGGCCTCAGACACTTCCAGGGACTGGGCAGCCACAGCTTCTCTGGGCACCCTGTGCCAGGGCCTTACCACCCTCACAGGGAAGAATTTCCTCCTAATATCTAATCTAAACCTACCCTCCCCTTCAGCTTAAAATCCAAGTCTTGTTCCACCTACAAAAAACCTTATCTTACAACCTGCAGTCTGAACATTGCAATCATTTATATAGATTATTTATACTGTGATGAACAGATACTGTGGTAAATCACAGAAATGTATTTTTACCCAAAAATTGACTCACAACTTATTTTTTGCCAACAGACCTTCATGATCTGAGCAGAAGTTGTAAGAACTTTCTCCTCCTCTGCTCACAGATACTGCAACTTTTCCTCTGAGATTCTGGATAGCATGAATGAAAACTAAATCTTCACATCAAATCAGAAGACAAGTAATCAAAATTATGATCTGAATGTCTATGAAACAGGCCATACAGAATAATGATGTCCCTTACTGCTATTAAAGATTTTTTTTTCCATGCTGCTGAACACTCCTGATGCCAGTTACCTTACTGAGACATACGACAGGAAGCAAGAGTTAAAACTTTGCTATTAAAACTATTTACTTTGTATTTACTCTTTATTATATTTATTTACTAATTAAGCCTCTTTCCGTCTGCAATTATGCCAATGTTCATCCTAAATGAAGCCAGACACATAACTTTAAGGGCAGAGGCACTACACTGCTGAAATGTAAAGGCTGGATGGGTGTTAGGATGTTTCCACACCCAGGGCTGTCCAGTGCTTTACCTGTCCTTGTGTGAGCTGGGTGAGCTGGGCCATTGTCAGCTTCACCTGGCCCTGCTGAGGGCGAGGGGGTGGTGCTGGGGTCTGTGGCTGAACTTGTTGAGGGGCTGTTCCAGAACTCGTGATGGTTTTCTGCCCAGTGCTGGAAGAAGCTGTGCTGGTACTAGAAACTGCTGTTGACACAGGTTGACCCCTAATTATCTGAGTCACCACTTGCTGTGTCTGACCTGTGAGAGAAAAATTTGAGTTAAGAAATACATTTTCAGCTTTTTACCCATAAGCACAGCAAACCTCCAAGTCACAAACTGCAATGGGGTGTGATGGTGATCAGATAGGCAAAGCAAACACTGCAGCTTGCACATAAATTTTCTTTACAAACCATTTGTGTGATTGAAAAATGTCTGCAAAATATTTCCCATTTTAACTAAGGTTGTATGCATATGGAGTACTTCAAACACTGAGCTTCTCTTTAAGAAAAAAACATGCAAAAAAAGGTTTTCTCAATGCACAATTAATCTATATGTTTTCAGGGTTTTTCAGGTGTTATTATGCTTTTTTTTTGTGTTTGTTCCTCCTCCCCCCCCACTCCCCCCACCCCCCCCATGAACTGACTTAATTTTAAGTACTACATTTCCCACTGTCAATGATGAATAAAATTTCAAAGCCTCCAACAAACATATCCAAAAGCTGAAAAAGGCATTAGTCAAGCATCAAAACAAGGGATTTTTGCATTGGGACACAACGACACAACAAGGAATTCATGAAGAAACAAACCATGGACTTCACACTAGGTATTTAAATATTAAAGTGAACCTACTGGCTGGCAGAATACCTTGTTGCACCACTACAGGTGTTCGAATGATGGTCTTGCCAAGGGTGGACTGTTGCAGTGGTGTCCGGATCACCGTCATCCCGGGGCGCAGTGGTGTCCCCTGCACTACCTGTGCACACCAAAGAGGAGACCACCTGTAAACTTGAGGAAAAAGCCCCTGGAACGTGCCCTGAATGTTTTTCCACATGTGTTTTAATTTTCCCAACTGGAGGGAACTCTTGTACCTCTTAAGAATAAAGGATCCATACACACCATTGCTGAGACGAGCCAAAAACATTGAAAAATGATTAGCCAGAATTTTCAATATCCACCAGTAACTTAAAGTCTATGCATCCACATTTTTTTGAAGTAAATAACCAGAAAAATATCTTACTTGTGAAGTGCTTGTTGTTCCTAATGTCCCTGTGGTGTTTGGCCTAATGGTTACAGTTGCTGTCCTTGGCTGGAATGAAGTAAAGGTTTGACTTGCACCTGTAGTTGATGGAATGATACCCAATACCTTTTGCTGAACTTGAACCACACCTAATTAAAGAAAAATTGAGAATTCATTAATGACATAATAGCCAGCAAAAGAACTAAATGCAACTCCAGGGTGGCATTTAGAACTCAAGTCTCCAGATTTCTAGAACACCTTTGAGCCTTTCAACACTTCTTGGGAAAGTCTTTGTCATATTGTAAAAAGAAGCAGCATTATACTTTGTCAATAGTCCAACTACATTTTAAGTTAAGAAACAGGTATATTAGAAAAGATTAAGGAAAGTGTGAATCTTCACAAAGATCAGTTTGATGGTAACTGCAAAGAAGTTCTTGCATTGACAGGGTGCCACAAATTAGTGTTATACAAACATTAAAAGCTATAATCTGATTAATTTCAAATGTAGGAGAGCAGTTTAAACACCTTTCACCTACAACACTGTAGTGCTGAAGAAAATGGGCAATGCTTCTCCTGTCACCTAAGAAATTTCAATACAAAATCTGCAGCCTTTGTGATTTACTCAATGCTAAATATCATGGAGATGGAGAATTGAGCTTTTCTGTTTAATATACATTCACAAATCTCAAAACATTAAGTCCTCTTCTTGAGGCAAGAATCAAAAATGCTAATCTTAGTCTGGAGCCAAACTCCTGCTCATCAGTGAAGAGCAACTTTAGGCATTAATAGTTTTGTGAAGAAAGTTGCTTTGTTGATTTAGATAACCAAAAAAAAAAAAAAAGCATGCTTCATTCCACATTGTTTAAAATAAAGCTCTTAATTTTGTGCTAGGAAATGCAGAATAATTTGTAGTCAAAAAACTTGCACTTTTCCCCTTACAGACACAAATATGCAACACAGGGGGAATAAGCTGTAGAAACTTGTATTTATTTATATATATATATAAAATATTTTTCCCCCTTCACGTCACAGTTTACTTCACTGGGAAAATAGTGTCAAAGGAGAATTAAGCAGCAAGCTGGAACACAGTTTTTATTCAGTTCCCTTTGCCCTACCTCCTTGAGTTGATGGCACATTGACGGCAACAATCTTGCTGTTTGCAGGGAGTGGCAGCTTAGTTATCACTTTCCCTGCCATCGTTACTGGGCTGCCTGAGAGCTGGAAGGTCTGCCCTGTGCTGGCAATAGTTGTGGCTGAGGTGGCAGCTGTGCTAGTGGCTATTGAGGCACACAGAACAGGCAGGTTTAGAGCAGAATAATTAGTCAATGAAATGACTGTTTTTCAAGTATGAGACAGCAAACTACAGGATTACTTTTACATTTTTTTTTTAATGTGTCATGCTTTCTTTGCTACAGGTTCTTTTCTGGAAACAGTATGTTACACCATAGAATGCTTAATGAATGATTACTAGTATGAAAACTGCCAGTAATTAATGAGACAGGGCAGAAATGAGACTTTCTAGCAAGTCAGAACAAGGAAAAACTAGACAGGTATAATGTCAGAAATGTCCTTCTGGCATAGCAAGAGTTAAGAGCAAAGATGACCAGAAATGTAATAATGCTGCATATCTGGAGAAGATGTGATGTGTATATGGGATGTGATGCATACACAGGATGACCTCTAGCAACGTTCCTTCCACGATGAATAATTCCTTACCTGTTGAAGACTGGCCTTGTTTAACCCAAGTAGCAAAAGTTTGATGGAAATTCTTGTTCTGTTGGAATGTTACTGTAGCTGGAGACCCCACTTTAGTGGTGAGCACTACTTTGGTTCCCGTGGGGACGGGGCCTGTCAGAGGGCCCACCACCACTTTCTGTGGTGTGGAGACTGTGGTTGCAGTGCTGCTGGCTGTGGTGGCTGCAGGGACCACACCTCCTGCAGGGATCTGCTTCTGCTGTTCCAGCCGTTTCTATTTAGAAAAAAAATGGAATATAGAGATAATTAATATTTTCAGATTTTACAACATAAACATTGTCTCAACCCAGTATTGAGAGATAAAGGCCTCTGGCAGGATTTTAGTTCAAACTGTAGGGGATTCAAGAATAGGCTCCTTGACCTCCAGAACTACGGATCTGCTTAGAATACACAGCCAGAAATTTTCCCTTATAGCAACTTGAAAATCCTTGGCTTATGCTAATTTCACTGCATGCTTCACTTTAAAAAAACCTCCCCAACATATTAATTTGTCTCAGATTAATCATAAAAATTAAAAAAAAAATCACAAAATATTAATCTATATTTGGTTTTGACCATGTGCATGCATCTATGTCAGTAATTGGTACATCATCATTAACAGAGTTTACTATTAGCATTCCTAAATTTAGAGCTTCCTGCACTGAGATCCTGCCAATTACAGAAAAACCAGATTGTATCATTCTATTTCACCATTCGAATCCAATTTTTAAAAATATTATTTTAAATGTAAATCCAGTTTGCAGCCTGCTTGAAAAAATTAGGTTCAAAATCCCTTACCTTACCCAGTGAACTTCTGTGCTGTAACTGTTGAAAAAGCATATTTAATCTAGAGAGTCCCTTAGTGAAGGGATATATCAGCAGGCTCTTCTAAAATGTCAACTAATCTAACATTTTTTTCCCATGTTACTGGAATTATCTCTGTATTTATCTAATTTAAATTCCAGCACTATATTGCAGTAATGCCCACAAATCAGAAGCACTTGTTCACTACTAATGGATTTTTGTCAGGGAAGATGAAATGAAAAAGGAGTAAGTTAGAAAACACACAGTTCTTAATAATGGATGTGAAATACAACCATGGCATTGGGTTTCCTAATTTTAATTACATACATTTAAATATAAATACAAATACATATCTACATGTATTTAAATAAAATTATCAGTGGGCTTAACTCAGATAACTTAAGATAGAACAAAATCAAAAGATTCAATTTGAGTGAAGCATGAAATGCAGTTGTATTCCCAAGTCAGCTGTATTCCAAGACAGCTTTCCATCACACACAGAACACTGAGAATCTTACCTGGAGGTGGGTGCTTCCCAGCCTTCTTTAAAATGGAAACAAACTAAACCTTTCTAAAGTGTTACAAATGACATGGGGGAAAACCAAGCAATCCAGAACAAACCTTTGCTTTAACCCTGTTTCAAAATAACAAATGTATACAGTGGCAGCAGCATTGTTTGATGGCTTAATCTGCAGTTGGAACTATTTGAGAAATGGTATAAGCAAGGGATAACTTCATTTCCTGGCTGTGATGCATGTGGTGAGCAGGGCAGTTGCTGACTGCTGGGACGACCAACAGCTCCCCACCTGCTGGGCAGCCAAACGTTGGTGTTTTAGCTGAGCCTCCAATTGGGCCTTGAACTCCTCTGCCTTCTTCTGTTCACTAACCTTAGCCTGTTGTTCAACTGCCTGTGCCTTTTCCTTCTCCACCCTGCCAAAGACACAACCAAAAGTAAGTTACACCACCACATAAAATCCAACCACCAAACTGCATTTTGTTTTATCCAGTATAACTGCTCTCGTAAGACCAACCATCAAGACAGAAGATCACTGAAAAACTGGTCATGGCTTTAAAAATATTTCAAAATAAACTACTGAGGTTGCATGCAATATCACTGAAATATCCTGATGCTAAACTACTGCAACATCTTACAGGAAACTATTAATCAAAACTGGAATTTATAATTACATCTGAGACTGCAAGGAACGCATGTAATAACATACATTTAAAATTATTCTTTCCAAGAGACTCAAAAATGTTGTTCCAACTGTAAGCACATGATACTGAAAATATGCATCTTATGACTTGAGTATTCTCAGGCTCAATTTACTTGTACACAGTCATTTTCTTCGGATTATAGAAGTATTTAACAAATACTGTACAAAGTCATGCCAAAAACAGCCTACAGCCTTTCCATGCATTACATTATCATTTAACAGTGGTTAGATAAGCATGGAAAAATTAATATAATATTAGTTTTAACAAATCTGAAATATCTGTATACCTTAATTTTGGTACCATCAAATAATTTAGCTTTGTAACTTTAAACTTGACTATCAGTATTAAAAGGCCCAGTAAAAATACAACACAGATGTGTTTCTAGTGATCACAGTGACCAGGTTTATAAACCTAGACCTGTGTTCTCTAGGGGAACTTTTATTTAACAATCACAAAAATGAAGACTACTTTCTTTAAAAGCTCACTTTACCTTTCAGCAAATGCCCTTATCTCCCACAGCTCCAACTCCTCCTCTGCTACCCAAGTTTCCATTATAACAGGGCCTGTTTGCTTGGGGGTTTCTGGCCTTTTCGGCCTGAGGGCACTTGATCGCAGTCCCTTCCTCTGGGGTGTTGGAGTTTCTTTAGAGAACAGTCAAAACACACACATTAAGCTATACTGTAAAACGAAACTGAAGTGTAAACCAAGATTTAGTAATGTTTTGTCCCATTTTATAAACAGGGAGGCCCTTCAGCTTCAGATAAATCATGTCCATTTGTTAAATGCAGCATTTGTTTCCCGGTAGGTAAATTAATAGCTCCTGGCAAACTGCATTTGCTCCCTTGTTGGGCTTAATTAGCATAAAGATCCAGTTACCTTAATTTCTCTAGATTACAGGGAGGGGGTAAAATGTCTAAACAAACAAACAAACCAACCTTTTGGAGCCTCTGGTACACCAATGGGACATATGATTTTTCTTATACAGTACTCTGACCGTATCCCATACGGACCAACATCTCTCCGCTTGATTATTTCTGTTGTTGTAATTTCAGTTTCAGTTGTTTCTGCAACAAATGAGTCCCAGTACATTAATAACAGACACAAATAAAGCTAAATCTCCCATCAACCCAATATAGTCAAGGCAAAGAAACAATAAACAAAATTCAAATGCCACAGCTGACAGCGAGCCTTTATAGAAATGCTTTGAGGGAGTGTAGTACTCAGAATTTACAGCAAAAGCTTTTGCAAAAAACCCCAGAAATTTAAAATAACAATACCTGTTCTTGTGGTTCCTCCCCCAGGTGGAGCTTTTGCTGCCATATCATCCCATTTGAGACATGCCCACAATAACCTCAGCATCAGGCTCACTCCAGCCAATGATTTGACTGTTTGGAGTCGGTACCTAATGACAGAATATAAATTATATTTTAAAATAAAGTTGAAACACCCAACCAAACCAACAGGACAAAGGTTTTCCATTCTACTTTTACTGAACAATATAAAAAACTGAATAATAAATAGCAAAATCTGCATATTTGGGAACAAACGTGTATCACTTGTATTTTAAAAAATCAATTAATTTCATCACATCCTAGACTTTTTCTCAAAAATGTGAAATATGTACCTCCAAGTGATCCCAAAAGTTGGTCTTGGGGATGGATATGGCCAGATATCCAAGGCAGGCTTTGCATTGTAATTGAAATAAGGAACCTCTCTGATCCCTCCTCTCCTGGCCAGCTTTTTTAAGTCATCATTGGGTAAAACAAATATGCTTTTCTTACTGCTTTTCGTAACAAATTTCCTATAAGATGGTAAGGCAGTTCCAGAACGAGTTTTTTTGGGTCTTGCAAATTTCATTAACTTCACTTTGTCTTTTGTGGAATATTCTTTGCTGACAGTCATAGAAGTCACCAATGTGCCTTCTGGGGTGGTCAGTGAATCGGTGACTGTTGTTGTAACCACTGTTTTACTGTGCTCCTGGACAGAGATGACATCAGAGTTGGTGTCTGTGGCTGGAGTGGTGAGCTTGGTCACAGTGGTGGTAGTGGTGACAGTGGAGATGGCACAGTTTTCTGTGGAGGAAACAACTGTGGTTTTCTCATTGCTGGCAGCTCCAGACTCTGCAACCTTGAACACCGTTTTGGACTCTGTGGACACAGTTGAGGTTGTGGTAGTCACTTCAGTAATAACAGTTTTTATTTTACTTTCTCCATTAATATTTTCCATTTTATATGTCTGTACCCCATTCTGGTCAGCAAAGTGACTGCTCAAGCTGGATTCCTCACATGAGGTTACAGGCGATGGAGCAACTTTCTTCTCCTCAATTGCTTCAGTTTTCATAGATTCTGTTTCACTGTTCAGGTTATTTTCTTTACAGACAGGCTGTGTTGGCGGGGAAGCAGAGCCAACACTGGCAGATCTCTCAGGAGAAAGCTGATTTTCTTCAGTTTTCTGCACATACTTGGAAACTTCATCTAGTGCCTGAAGACCCTCTCCAGACTCAGACTCAGGTGAACTCTGCAGTCGTGACTTTGAGTCCACGTTATTTTTATCTTTTGTGTCCTCTCCCATGATGTCACCATTCATGAATGGTTTTACTGAAGATTCCTTAAAAGTCAATGGTTTTATTTCATGTTCTGGAATGGATTTATTAAAATTATTAACTTTTGGTTCGATATCACCTCCTGCCTTTGCTTCACAGGTATTTTTCACTAAGCAGCCATCATTTGACAATGCTTTAATGTCACTGTCTTTTCCATTCATTTGAAATGATGATTTTTCTTTTTCTGTCTCAGTTTCTTCATCTTTATTATTCTTTTTGTCAGTAACAGTATTTACATTTGTCTGATCAAGATATTTGTTCATGGTACCTGTCTCCACTTTCAGTTCCTGACCTTTCTTTTGACCATTAGCCTCTGTTAGTTTAGAGCTCAGTAAATCCTCATTATCATCTTCCCCATCCATGTGCTCCAGAGATTGACTTTCAAGGTTTCTTTCAGAAATCAGCCCCGTTTTAAATGATTCTAGATCTTTATTAGCTGATTTTTGGTGAAATATAATCTTTTCAGATTTACTTTCAGTCTTTACAGGAGAAATTTCTTCCTCCATTTCACTTTCTTGAGAGGACATGGCTTCCATATGGCTTTTTATCATACAATTGTTTTCTGCATCTTTGCTTTGCTGTTCAGAATTCCCTTCTGAGTCTGGTTTTTCAAGGGTGGCCACAGCATCTCTTCTACAGCTGCTTTCAGGTACCACTGGCCCTAAGTTTTCAAGTTCTCGCTGAGACACTCTGGTAATAGGTAGCTTTTGTTTCAAGGGTTTTTCATTTATTTCTGAAACATCCCATTTGGTTCGGCCTTCTGCACTGGTTTGTTTCAAGCCATCCACTAAAGAGCTCTCAGACTCTCCAAGAGCCTCTTGTCCTTGACACTTATCAGCAGTCGAAGGTTCAGGGTTGTTTTCTCTGCCATCATTCTGAACAAAGCTGTCTCCTTCAGAGGATTGAGGGAAGTCTTCATCCAGCAGCTGCCCCTCTTTTGAGAGCCTGTTTGACAAAGGCAAAGAAGGTCCATCTTCATCCCCAGTTTTGGTACAGGAGATACTGCTGATGGGCAAACAGTCCTGCTCCATATCTTTGGCTTGGGTCTTGCCTGAAATGTAGCTTTGATCTTGGGAAGAAGAGTCAAACTGGCCTCCTTCTTTTCCTTTTCTCGTTTGGAGCTCATCTGTGTTTTTCTGGGGGCTCACAGATTGAATGCCCCCAGTTTTAGCACCAGCCTCCAGCTTAATCTTTTCTAGACGCTGTTTTTCTTCCAGGGTAAACTGTTTTATTCGCCGCTCCAGGAGTCCATCTAATTTTGATGATTTTACTTTCCTTTTGTAGCAAGTCCTTAAATGAAATCCCTCACTGACATTGATTATATCCCGCTTACAATGACTTTCCTCATCTTTTATGGAGGATTCAATTTTCACATCATCCACATCCATAGGTTCTTCCTTGATGACTTTATCATTTTCATCATCAATGTCTTTTTCCACTGTGAAGAAGAAGTAACTCTTGAGTCAGTGAGCTCCCCAACAATGAATACAAATTATATTTTTACATTAAGTACTAAGAAATAAATGGGCCTTTTAGCATATTAATAGATTTCAATTAAAAAAGGAACAAAAGCTTCAGACACTACTACAATGGATAACAGGCAATCATTTAACTGAGACATTTTAGATGTCTTGACAAAACCTGTTACACAGGTTTTCACTAGTTATTTCTGAGGTTCTATGCTTTTACTCATGCAATCATGTGAGTTTCACAATAACAAAAGATTATCACCTGTATTTTTTGCATGATCTGAGTTTTCAGAAATTGTGTCAACTTCCAATTTGTCTTCATGCAACTTTTCTTCTTTTACTTCTACTTTCTCCAAGGTTTCTGAAACATCTGCTTTGTCTTTTGCTTGCAGATCTCGAGAGTCCTTTGCTCTGTCTTTCTCTGTTTTTACCTTAGGTGCACCTTTTCGTTTATCCAAGTTGCATTTTTCATCTTCACTCTTTGCTATTAACAAATTAAATTATTTCAATTATCCAAAATATCTTTTGTACTTTGACACATTTGAATGTATGTTAGTTTACCTCATTTGCACACCAGTAGTGAAATTCAGAAAGAGAATTAAGCATCCAGTGCTAACACCATAGATTAAACAGTGCACTACTGAAAAAAAATATATATATGTACACCCCCTCAATATTTAAAATGGTGTTTTTTTGGTTTTGATGCTCTATATAACTTTTATCTATCTTTAATTTAAATAGGGCTATACAAAGATGCACAAATATTACACACAACAAAACTGAAACAATTTAATGTAGCTACAAAATGTCTGTGACAACTGAACAGGCTACACTGACCAAGATTACCCTATATCCACAAAAGCTTTGCTGGAACATTACTCCTAAAGTCTCCTTAAGAAATATCACACACAAATTAACTGCAATTAAAAAAAATGTAAACAATGCAGACTTACTTGATAGTAATTTTCTGTAATTTGCATTAGTATTTCCTGGTAGTTTGGGCATAAACCTGTGGACATGGGTTTTACTAATCCAGCTCCAACCGCCATATCCTGTTACTCTATATTCCTCTCCTTTTTGCTTCCAAACCTGTAAATATTTTTTTAAAGTAATATTAATGATGCTATTTGCTGCATTATTAATGTTTACATTTAGAAACTCAATGATAATTTAAAAAAACTCCACATTTGTACACTTTTCCAAGCAAGTTGAAGTATATTTATGAAATAATGTACTAAAACTGAAGATATAGCTGCTGATAATTAAATTGATCTATCACAGTAATATCTAAAAGCCTCATTTTTTAATGTAATTGTATTAACCTAAAAACTGAAAGATTATAGGAGTTTTTGAATCAACCTGTATGCTCGTTATAACAAGCGTAGAGCAAAGAACTACTCCAACAGAAGTTGTTAATATCTACTGTAGGAGGATATAAAGAGGTTTCTAACAGTAGTTCCCATCATATTATACAACCTTCCTAAGGCTGGATGTTTTGGGGAGAGGGAGTGGGACAAGATTCCAATAATCCCCCAGAACCTTCCACTAGGAAAGGCTGCATTTGCAGACCAGTATCTGTCACTCAGGCAGTGTCAGTAAGAGCATGACACAGATCAAATTCATTTCAGACCAAGATCATGTGTTTGAATACATGGCCACGGTTCCTACTTCCACGTAGGAGTAACACAAGGACATGAACACTGTAAGCTTAAATGAAAGCAGAAAAAGAGTCAGAAATCAACAGTTTCTGCATTTTCTTTGTTCTTCCCACAAAAGAAACCCTCACCTGGTGCTTGACAGGAAATGTGTATTTCACCCATGTAGCTTGCTGCATTGTTTCTTCTTCTTCTTGTTTTCTCTCTTTTTTTTTCACTTTCTCCTTTTCTTCTCTTTCTATTGCTGTCATTCTGCGTAATCTAATCCATACAGATTTAAGTGCATTTAAGTACAGGATCTTGCAAGTAAATACAACAAGTCAACAGCACATAATATTCCTCTGAATAAGTTTAAACATCTGAAGTTAAGAGGAATGCCCACTATCAGGTTTTAGGTATTACTTGTAATAGGAACATCACTTTTTTTGCTATTTCAGTGAGGCAAACACAGCTGGATGCAATTGTGTCTAAGAGCAGACACATCCATTTTCTGTTCCTATGACAAAATGAGAGACAAAAAAACCCCAGACTCCACTGAACTGAGAGTGTTGAAATTTGCTCTTCTACTCTCCCAGAGTTTAAGCAGTTTGGAGACTGTAGCTCGGATAAAACAAATGCAGGAGCAACGACACTATAAAAAATATTGTCATGGTTTTTCAGTGTTTCTGTTTGAGAAAATACATTTCAAGTGCTGAATAACTATCTCAATTTAAACATAATTCTTACAGGGACTAGCAATTGCAAACCAAAGTATAATTCTCTTATTCAACAATACTTTAATATTTATTAATTCTACCTCGTATGCCCCAAGGATTCCCGCCAGATGGGAAGCATGACGACTGGTTTGATTGCACACTCCAATATAGCCAGTGCTAGTGCAAATTCTCTGGGTTTGCTGCACATCTGAACAGCCTTAATCCAGTTAGACCTAAATTGGAAAAAAGAGAATGATCTGAAACATACACATGCAGTAATATAGCTTGCCATTTTAAAAAGATTTAATGGTAGGATAAAGACTCCTGTAGTAATACTCAAATATATAAACCTTTTAGCCTCCGTCATAAACACAGATGATGTTTTATTATAGTGAAGCATAGTGCTTGGAGATCACAGATTTGAAAAAACAAAGTAACACTGCTAGCAAAACCACAAGTAAAACACGAGAATAAGTATTTCCATTTATTCATTTACCTGTGGGAAGCCCAATTAGGGTGAAGGAACGATGCTGGGATATTGTTTTCTAGCTGAATAATGGTCAGCCTCAGGGTGGATATGGTGAGAACTTTGGAGCCATGTACAGACCCGTTCCACTTGAACTCTCCAGCTGGAGTCAGGCAGAATTTATGTGAGAGATGTCGCCTCTTGTCGTGGTCCTCCCTGTGCTGGTGCTTGTTCAAAGCGAAGGAATTGGTGGCATATTGATTGTGATAAACACGGTACTTCCCCTCCTGCCCCAGTTTGAAATAGTTGTTGATATTTCCCTTAATCACAATGTCCTTCTTGGTGTTCACTCGGGAGACTTCACCTTGAGAGTTGACCACCAGAACCTTAAGAAAGAAATATTGGAAACTTTTCAGTGAATTTGTAAAATAATTCCTTCTATTTACTTATTTATGATTTAGGCTTCAAATGTCTATCTGTAAAAGAGTAAAAATACTCTGGACCAGTCTGCAGAAGCAAACAACTGTTTATATAATACATCAATATATGTACTTCATCACTGCCTGTCTACAGAGTTAGGATATTCCTAGATCAACTTTAACATTAAAAAATCATCATCTAGACTCCCCAGACCAAACAGGAACCTGTTTTGCTGCTCTGATTGTGCCCATGGAGGGAGAGAGCTTTGGGAAAGCAGCTTCACTAAACTCAGGTAAGCTCTCTGTGAACATCTCCTTGTTACAGAATTCAGACATGCAGCTTAGCAAACAAATATCCTGCACTTCGAAAACATGGCTTCCACTAACATCACTCAACTAAATTAATTTGTTTGTGAATAAATGCACTAAATGTTAACTTACAAGGAAAACCAGTTAACAAAAATAAAATTAATATACCAAATAGTATGGAGACAACTGCAAAAAAGTCCCAACAGTCAAACAGTTCCTTCCTGGATAAACCAGGCTACTTAAAGAAACCAGAATCAAAACAACAAACAACCCAGTCATACAAAACAGTTTTATATTAGTGCACTGGATCACTGTCATATCACTTTGTAGAGAGCACCCAAGAGAGCAAGAGCAAAGGAGAAGGGGAAAAAAGGTTCCTGTGATATACAATTTCACCATTTGCTAATTTATTATTACTGCCTTTTCTTTAAAGTACCTCCATGACCTGAAGAAATAACTTTTAAAAACTTTTAAGTAAAGTTTAGTATCATTTAAAGAAATTATCATTTTTATAGACCATTTTTTTATAGTTCTTTAAGTTTTCCATGATAATGGAAAGATGTGCACAAACCTCTCTGGTTTCTTTATATAACTTATTTGCTTCATTTGCTGCAGCAGCAACCTGCTGACTTTTCATCTGGCTCAGTTTGCTATCTGGATTTCTCAATCTGGTGAGCATCCGCGTCGAGCCTGGCGTGCCCTTCCCTGCACCTGGAGAATCACTTCTGTCACCACTGGATTTCTCTCCTGCCCAGGAATAAAAAGGCTTTTAAAACAAACTTAAGAATTGGAAGTTTTCTACTGATGTACAAAAGTTACTAACAGAACAGAAAGTTTAGTGAAAAGAAGCATAAACTGGAAGTTGGAGATGTCTTTATCCTTATCATCCTTATTATTAATATCATCATCATTATTATTATTATTACCTAAGTCCTCTGAAGCCTGGGATCCCTTCTCTGCATTTTCAGCATCATCAAGAGTTTTAATGGAATCGTTCTGGCCAGAGCCCAGTTCGCTGCCACTGCTGTTCTCAACATCTGCCTGTGGAGGTGCAGCAGAGCCACTGCTGGGGATCATCTGACCAGTTTCTTCTAAAAAAGAACAACTTCAGTTTTAGTTTTTGCTTTTGAACTGGATCAATGCAACTTCTTAAAGTTTTCATCAAAAAAAGGCAGATGAACATGATTTGCTGGACTGGGGGAAACACATATAAAATATTAATTCCCTTCAGAACACGGTATCCATGAAAGTATTTTTTGTTCTGTTTCAAGCAGTTTCAACTTCTACATCTCTGAAGAACTTCATACCTGTGTTTAAAATATATTTGTAACTCATCTGAGACAATTTTCTTTCTATAGATGCACCCACCGATAACCCTGAGACCATTCTGTACTTAGAATTCATAAAATTTGGTCTTCCTGAAGTATCTGATTTTCTCTCTTTTAATTTTCTTGTGCTTTAGCTGTTCCTCAGAGTGTACACCTTTCAGTTTCTCTTGTTTTCCATTGGGTCTTTGATTGTCTCTTCCTCAACACCTTAATTCTCAGGAATCCCAGATTTCTGTTCCATTGTCACTGCTCTAACTTAAAACATCAGCCCCTTTCTGATCTGATGGGTCTTGATGTGGCTTCCAATGGGTTCCTGGTCTTCAGCTGTCCTCATTACTGTGTCTTGGCAGCTGAGGACTTTGTTGTCACCCCACCTGTTGTGCTGCCCCAGTAGGAATTTTTTGACTAAGTATCACTGAATTGCAGCTACCTTGAAATAAATCCCTCCGACCTCCCAGGAGGAACAAGCCCCAGTCCCTCAAAACAGCAAACCCAGCAATGTCTTCTGGGCTTAGTGCCAAAGGGAGACAGCTCAGCTGCTTAAAATCTACAGGATCTGTCTGTTTCTAGAATTCTTCCAAAGCATCAGGGATTCTGATGTTGTTAAGAAAAGTAACAGAACAAAACCTGGTTTTTGTGAAATACTACTCCTAGTAGAAGGATGGATCAGGTAAATATTCTGGAATTCTTAGAGGATCCCTAACCTGAATGCATCTTAACTTCTGACTGTGCCAAATGGGTGACAAACCACCACTGCTTGATCCATTTCCCTATTTATTATGAGGAAAAATGGACTTGTTTCCATGGCTGCTGTTTGGAAAAGAGTGGAAGCACCCAAACCAGACTCTTAATAAAGATTAATATCCAAATTGCATTTAACAGACATTCTCATCTACCTCTGCTTTTTACTCGTATTTCCCCCTCTCTCTTGAGAGTAACTGCCTCACTGATCCTGGTTCAGTATGTCTCTCTCTCTCTGAGAGTATCAAACTGAAATTTCATAGTAAGAACACAAACATCACTGTGATTACAGTGAACTAGACATGAGGAAAAACCCTCTCTACACATACTTTCCTACAAAAAAAGAGCCCACTAATTTACAACTTATGTAGAAGCTTTGGAAGGAGAAAAGTGCTTGTGAAAGTATAATAAATAATAATAAATATATAAGTGAATCTTTAAAATAAAATACAAACCCATAAAGGTGTCTGAAACAAAATCACAGGATATGTATCTTTTCCATTAAACCTTTACAGTTATTTTAACTTTAAAAGGGAATAAAAAATAGGAGAACTGGCAAAAATATTTGTTCACATATCTAAAATATATGGATTTTGTCTCATACATGAAGACATTTTCTATACTTAAAAAGTGTATTATGAGGCTTGCAGATTACAGATTAATCTTAGCTTTCATTTTGTCCTCCTGTTCAGAAAGCTTATTACAAAGTTTGGATGCACTGACTTTCATAAGTTGAAAAGCTGCAGACTGTGCCTGCATGGAGAAGAATTTCTGGAGGAAGAAAATGTTTGCTACCCATTTTTAAAACGTAACACACTGAATATGTTCACATCACATGTCTAGATTTTTAAGAACTGAGAATAAAATCCTGATCATTTTAATGGTGATCAGCTGTTTGGAGCAACATTTGGTTATGTAGTAAATCCTGTAACAGAATATAATTCTAAATGTAATATAAAGTAATTCTAGGATAGTACACTCATAGTTTGTTACACCTAATCAACTCCCACTTATTTTGCTAAAGCAAAAGTAGGATTGTCTGGTTTAAAATAGTATATATTATTACCTTTGAGTCACTGACATGGCAGAACAAAACATGTTAAGATACAATAATGCTTGTGCTTATAATTCTGAAATCTGTTTAAAATTTCCAGCATGACAATTTTAATCTTGACATTTCAGTGCAATGGTTTATAAATGTGAATGAAAACGCTTTGTTAGTGATTTACACAGTAAATGAGAGGTTAAAATAACAAACAAGCCAGCAGCAAATTAGATTTGAAATAAACTTTGAGAGGATGCTAACAATCATTACGGATCACTATGGAAAAATAAAATAAACAGAAAATAGAAAATTAAAAGCTTAGCCATAGTCATCTTTGGAAGGCATGAAAACAAATGCTAATGTCATGGAGGACCACAAATTTCAAGCACTAGTTGCAAGAAAATTAACTTTGAAATGTTAATAATGACAACGTAGCAGTAAAGGATGGCACTGCAAGCAAACAGCATGAGTGATATACGCTGGGAATGGTTTTAGTGGACAAATCAGAGAGAAAAACAGATTCCCCAAATTACAGAGGCATTGGTAACAGTGCCTTCTGTACCTGAGAGTTCCAGAGGGAGCTCTGATGCCACCTTCTTCTCTGCCACGTTGTTGCTATCAAGGGTTTCTGACTGACACCCCACTGCGTCCTTCCCTTCAGAACAACTATTCTCTCCTGCAGAAGGATTTGTGGTGTTGTCATCAGTGCTTGAGGTCACAGAGTTACTTTTATCCCCAACGACTGTTGCCTCTATAGTGAAACGCACAACAAAACTTTAGGGATGTTCTTTATTATGCCTTAGGATGTCATTTGGCATCATCCATAGAAAGCAACTTCAGCAGCTTTGTTTGTTTGATAATGCTGGAAAATAGCAAGCTTTTTCCTTTTTTTTTTTTTTTGCTGTGAGATGATATTGTCTCAGAATCAAAGAACAAACCAACTGTGACTAGGAAAAAGTTAAAAATTATGTAATGTGGCTTACTACAAAATATGTTGATCACAACCTGTAAGCGCCACCTGTACCTCAAGGCAGGGTATCTAGGAGCCAGCTGTACAGAAGTAGGAAAATTGGTGAAATTACTTAACAAGAACAACTCCAACATATAAGCACAAAGGAACTGACAAATATCAGCTATTACAGAAATATTTTGGAGAATCATACAAAGAAAGTATCGCATTAACACTTAAAGAAATGTGGGGTTCACTTCACTTAAATGGAGCTGTTAAAGCACAGTCAGTTTCTTTACCTTCTGTTTTCTCTTTTTCCACATCTTGCTCACTTTGTGTTTCCTCGATTTTATCCTGGTCTCCAGATTCTTCCTTGTCTCTCTCAGCATCTGTCTGGTCATTATCAACATCACTTTTGGCCTTTTCTGCTTCCTCATCTCCTGTGTTTTTATCTTCCACTATTTCTCCTTTTCTTGCTCTGATAATGTCCAAAATTTCATCTACAATATAAAGCATGCTGTCAGCCCAAAACAACAAACCACCTACAGAGCCATGGAGCACAAATAACATGACATAAATCCTGCTTCTGATGTAAGATAAACTAGATTTGATTCAAAGTGCAGCATCTATCCCCATTACACAAAATATTCCTACCATTTGCTGCAGAAAGGAAAGACTTGTTGTTGCCCCTTGCTTTATTTGTAAGGTCTTCTGTCACATCCATGTGCCGATGAACTTCTTCACGCATCTCATCCAGGGTTTTGCATAGGTCAGCTTCCCAGTAATCCTTGTCCAGGCATTCAATTAACTCTGCCAGCTGGATCTTTGTGCTGTAGTACCAGATTTTCTTATCCTTCTCACTTTCTGAATCTTCCTCTCTGTAGCAGTATTTAAAAAATATTGATTTTAAAATATCTGGATAAATGACAAAACTTGCTATCAGCCTGCTTTCTGCAGAGCACTACGAAATGTCAATACCTGAGTGTGAATAAACAAATCACATTGCTCATACGCACACAGTTTATTAATATCAATATTCCTTTCTTGTTTCCTTCCCTTCCTTCATCCCCTCAGTTCTCATGACAACTTCCTCAGGAAAGCTTTGAAGTCTCCTTAAAACTGGTTTGTCCAATTTGACAACAAGGTGCATTCTTATTGTATTTACTATTTCTGTAACCAGTAATTTAGTCCAGAATCCATAATGGTAGTTTCTGACAGTGTATTCAGGAAAAACCACAGAAAATTCAAAGTATAGAATGTCACATTCATAAAATATTTTATATTGGCATCCTACAGCATCCACCTGTAAGAGCACCAGTAAGGGATGAGTCATAATACAACCCCTTTGAAAACATCAAGGGATTTCCACATTTTTAATCTGCAGTACACCATGACCCCATGAGGCCAGATTTACTGGTGCCAACAGCACCTCAGCAGGGCCATGGACCCAAGAGAGCTCCATCAATATCCCAGGTAACAGGCTCTCCTGGAGGCTGCAGAGCACAGGGAGGATGCTCCAAGTGCTTCTGCAGCTGCTGGATTTCAGCTTGGATTGATCCATCCTGTGGAGCAGCAGCAGCCAGACCCAGGCTGGCATGAGCCCATCCACTCATTTCCACAGCACATCCCAGTGCTCCCCATACCATGTGGGTGCCACTGATTGCCCAGCCTGGCCTTCACCTGGGTGAAGAAACTAAACTACTGCTGCACTTGCACCCCCTGTTCCAGCACTGCAGGCTTGTGGCTCACTGAGAACCCTAAGCCAGAGTTCTCACAGCAATGGGAAGCTGACTGTAAATCTCAAAGGTTTGCCCTTTTGGGGTTTGTTGCAGGTTCCTCTCTACTGGTTCCTTTCACATGGATTATACATTAAAAATGGCACAAATTGGCCTCAGAGATTCAGAAAGACAAACAACCTTAAGGCAACTTGATCGTTGTTGATCTACTGCCTCTCAACCCTGTATTTGTGAAACAATTAATATTTGCAACTCAAACAGAACACAATTGAAATAAGGTAGTTGTGAAGTTAGTAACGGTAATATTACACAAAATTCAACTACTAACTTGTCACAACCATTATTACAAAACAGACTTTTGGTTTTGATGATAAAACGTGGTGTATGGCAAAGAAACTTTCATCTCTTTCCTAAAGGCCTTTGCTCATGAAAAGCAAGTAATTCTGCTTTACCATTTATTCCTTTAAACTGCCCACATTCCATTAGTTTTAACCACACCAACTTGTTAAGTTTGACAAGTTTTCTCAGAAAACAGCTGATTTCAGGAAGACTGTCACACACAACACACCAAAATTTAATAGCTGAACACTGACAATCATTTGGCTCTATGGAATATTCTAGGCCTGTAAAGTTCCATGTTAAAGGAAAATTACTGTTTAAACCATGTTTCCTCTAAATCAAGAGTTATTTACTAACAACAATAGGGAGCACTTTCGTTACTGGTGGTGAACAAGAGCCACACAAGAGTAAGATAAAGGCAAATACCCAAAAACTAAGAGGGAAGGGGAGATGAGAATGCAAGAATAAAGTTTTACACAGTGAGAGGAAATAAAAGGATGAAATAAAATGCTTAACTAAAAAGAACAGAGAATGGGTGCCTTCTGAGCTTTCCCTGGCAAGCATCCAAGGATGTGCAAGACCCCAGCAGAGCAGCAGTTGTAAGGCTGCTGTGCTCCTGACAAACATGACTGTAGAATGTGATGCTGTTATTACTCCATTTCTTAACTGACCAAAAAGGGAACTTGAACCTTTCATTCTGAGCCCCTCTCTTGTAACTGTTACAGGATTATTTGCTAGAGAGATAATGCCATTTATACATCCTCTTATATGACCTAGATATGCAACAATATAAATGCTTCATATAGAATCAGAGAGTCACTTTGGCTGGAAAAGACCTTTGAGATCAAGTCTGACAATACATTCTCATCTCTCCATGAGGAAAGGCTATGCCTGCATTCATCTGTCAGACAAGCAGCTTGTACACATTGCTTCTATTTTGATGGTTATTGTCCAAGTGTTTTCTTATTTTCATGTTTCTCCCCCCCATTCAGCAAATCTGAGACTGCTCCAGCTGCACTAATGCAGCCAGGGTATGTGTGTCACCTGAACATCCCAAGCAGCATCTGGCTTTTCCCTCCCCATCAGCCCTTTCTATTCTAGGTTTGCAAGGTTCCATTGAACTGAAAAGCAATTAACTGCTGTTTTCAGTTTCCCTGGATAATTCAAGAAAATGTCTCCAGCACCAGTAAAGGTTTGCTGTATTGCAGGCCAGTAAACCCCGAGGCTCAGTGTGCAGAGCTGAGACACCAGACCACCGAGAGTATTCTGCAGAAAGCACCTGGAGCTAATCCTTCCATGTGTGATTTGAGTCCTGCCCATTAAAGAACTGCTCAGATAATATTCTAGAAACAGACAATGAGGTTATCCAAGAATATTTTAATACCCTTCTACTTCATTTATGTCAGGGTTTGAGCATAAAGTTTGTTTTGATTTGAAGACTATCACAACCTTAGCAAGAGAATTTCAGGAATTAAACAGTTTTCACTTGAAAAACCACAATGTGAAACGGCACAAATTGGTTGGTCTGTATGCTTACACCAAACTCATCTCTGGCCAGGCTTCTTTCCAAGATTCAGATGTGTGCCAGGGGAAGACTGGGCATGCACAGCAGAAATCATTCCATGCAATCCATTTTGGCCAACTTAGATAAGACTAAAATTAACAATTATATAATTCCAGCTAACTTTCCCTGAACATCTTTTTATGTTTAATAAAGAGACACGACTTTCACCCCCTGAAGAAATCAGGGAGGCTGTCATAAAAAGATGGAAAGATGCAAGGCTGCACAAGGAGCAGATCCCAATGGTTTTCTCGGACAGTCCAGACAGATTTGCCAGCCTGGTGCTGGACAGGTCTGCAGAGACTCCAGGGGACTCAGCTGAGTCATACACAATATGTGAGGCCAAGGAGGGAGAAAAGAATCACATGAGCTTTTCCTACCTCTTTCAGCTTCCTTGGCTGCCAGGAACTATTCACTGGCAGGCTGCAGAGACAAGTTTAAAGACTGATAAAAGCAACATAGAAGATACTCAAAACTTTCAAGTAAGGTGATAACAAAATACTTAGTATTAGTAGTAGCAGATACTTCCTGAATTCCATGATGATACAGTTGGAAACTGAAGAATTCAGGAAATTGTTTAAAGCAATCTATTCAAATTAAGACCCAAACCCTTGTTAATTAACTGGAGAAAACAGAGGAGAACCCCCTAAGAACATAAACAGCATGACAAATCTTGCAGAAAAAAGAGCTGAAACTGCTTTTGACTGTCGAGGAAGATCCATACAACTCAGGAATAACAATGTGTGTCCTATTTCTGCTATCAAAATGAAAGCCAAACAGTGTTTTATTATCTTCTACACATAATAGATAAATTCAAAGCATCTCAATATTTCTATAAAGATAAACTTGTTAAAACACTGCAGTAGTTTACAAAGACAATGCAAGTCAAAGTCCCAAATTTCCTGAATTAATAACTTGCAGAAAAAATCTTCACAAGTAAAACAAATGCAATTGACCCAGAGGCATCATCCTTAATTTGTAAACAGCTTGAAACAAAAATGTCAGGAATTAATTTGCTCTTGGCCTGTTTTTTGTTTTAATCTTGTTGATATTTGTTCATGATGAGATTACTTCACTGTCCACTTTTCCATCTTTGCAGAGCAGAAGAGGTGGAAAAGAGAAACAAATCCACAATCTTTGGCTTAAAAAAGGCAAGAGATGGAAATAAAAGTATTAGGAAACAAGTCTGCAAAACCATTTAAAAGGTATGGAAACCAGCAGTAGGTTTGATTTATGGCATTTAAAGGGGGAGAGGGGAGAAGAAGTAAAAAGCCCTAAAAACCCTTTTGAGAAACAAAACCATCAAGAATTTAGGATTTCAGTTCTCTAATCCTCCTGGGCAGGATTTCAAATCAGTATTTGTACAGATTACTTTTAGATCTATTAGTTTCCTCTGATAAATATGATCATATGGCACTGGAGAATACACTATTCATTTTAATAAAGTTGATATGATGATATAATTTCACAGATCTCAGGTTTTAACATTTGGCAGTTATCCCTTAAGTTACCCTTCAGTCATCCAAGATATCAGGCATAAATAAATAAATAAATGCAAAAAGTTGTGTTTGCAATACAGCATGCTTACTGAATTTAAAAACTGGAATTATGGAGTTTAATATCTATGTGAGTTATTAAAGTTACATTTCCCTGGAATTAAGTTGTGTAGTACTTTTGCCCCCTAATGAAATAATTTGCCCACAGAACACCTAAAAGGAATGCAAAATATTGTTTTTTTAAAAACTCAATATATTTAGCTTTTGAAGATGTCTCTTCTAAATGCAGTTAAAATTACTACCAATGTGCTAGAAAGAAACAACTCTCACATGTGCAGATTTCAAAGGCTCACAAAGCACCTGCATGATTCATTTTCATTTGAAACATGTTGAAGTGTTGCCTGTATCAAAACCTTCTGAACATCAAATACTCCACTTCACTGGGAAAAAACATTGTTTCACAGATCAAGTTTGGTTAAAAATAATTATCTATCTGCCTACATAGAGAGAGGAAACAAAGTCTGCCCATTTATCTCAAAATCAACTCCTGAGTGATCTGGATTTTCTAATATTAATTCCCAAACCTCTGCCAGTACAGGAGAGCAGTGAAGACAAACCCATCTTTAGAACAGCCTTTACCTGAAGACTTTGAGGGGAAAGATACAGAAACAAAGCAGAGGAATCCATAAATTATTTAAGCACAAGCAGCTAGAGTAAAAATAATCCCAGCTGTGTCCTTCACAACGAGACTTTCTGTGAAAATCAAAATTTCAACACATTTTCTTAAAACAAAAGGTAGGAAATTCTGTATGAAGCAATGGAATAATTGGGATATCAACAGCTTTGGGTGTCCATTGCATCCTGGTGAACCACCTGAATGATCCACCCCTTACTGTGGAGCATGTGACTGAGTATAAACATGGAGTATATATATAGGAAAAAAAGGAGAAGAGTATAAAAGATTCCCTGCATCCTTTGAAAGGTTACTTGGCACTACTGTGACATTTATAACCCAGAGAAACTAAAAAAGATCAAACATGGGACTCTTTTTTTACAAATATGAAAGAAGAACACAGGAAACAGAGCAGAGATAATTAATACTTAAAGCATCAGCTGACAATACCCTAGAGAAACAGCCCCACATTTTAAAGGAATACCATGAGCCCTTAGAAGTGTCTTCTTTGCAAGATGGAACACCATCAGCAGACCTCACAGTCCCTTTTTAAACACGCTGGCTACTATCTTAACACTCACTAACCTGCTTTGTATGAAATTCTGTTAAGGTACCCAGCTGTGGTTTATTTTCTCTGTAACACTGAATGGAAAACTGTGTTTCTGTGTTTTCAGAGCTCTGCTAAAATCTCTATTTCTCCTAATTTAACAATAGCACTGATTTCACTTAAGTATTATTTCTCCTCCATTATGAGAACAATTAGATAAGACAGTCTTTTATGAGAAAACTGATCTTTAGCCATTTTCCTGTGAAAAATGAATTTCAGATTCAACTTTTCAGGTAAAATCCAGGGCACAATGCCCTCACTAGCAATGGTTTGATTCCTATTAATATTTTGAGGTACATTTGTATCTTGAGACCAAGCAGTAGCAGGTAATTGTGTGAAACACACACAGTATCTCCCTTGAAGACAGGCATGACTTGCTATGGTGACTTTCTTAGCACTACAGAACAATGTTCAATGCAACATTTTCTGCATTTCTAGTAACAGTGAATCCCTCTGAGCATCTTTGAAAGTTTCAGCTTCAAAGGCAGAGCATCAACCTAGTACCAGAATTTGGCAACCAAACACTGCTTAAGCAGGTTGCAGACCACAAGCAGTGTCCTACACACCGTGTGATATAAAAAGAATCAAACTTGTCTTCAGTAACTTATAAAAAAACTAGGGAGCTGTCGTTAATATTCCCTTTCTTTTCCTCACATTCATGTGCTTTCAGCACATTAATATGAAGCCTGAGACCCTGTTTTTATGTCCTTTTTATGTATAGATTACAAGAATATTAATTTTGGGTAAATATGGATTATTTACATGGTCTTTAGTAATCTCCTTACAAAACAACAAGCAACAGCCTTATCTAAAGAAAGAACAATTTAAAGATGGCAACAGCAATTTACATGATGTATTAAAAACACAGTATTATTGTACAGAAATTATGCAATGATTAGTTAACTTACATGATGATTCTCCTGTTCAGGAACCAGTATTTCCGCCTATGCCTGTCGTATCCAATAGGTTCGTGTCGGATATATGGTTTGTTTTTTTGGATTTCAGCCACACAGTCAGTCACTCCAGGTACCTTATGTGCCACACAGACCTCACACTGCCACTCGTCTTCGGGCACCTCCTCCAGAGGGGGTTTCACGCACTCCAAGTGGTACACGGCCGAGCAAGTCTCACAGCAAAGCAAATCCCCAAGTTTGTGACAAACCCTACAATGATCATCATACTGAATAACACCTTCTGACATTAACTCCTCACGTGCAATGTTTGTGGTAAGAAACTGATCCACTAAGAACTGCAGAACTTTGATTTTATTCTCTACTGGTCCATAAGGATAGTCCTCTGTCTCTTGGTAAGGAAGAACATGATGGTATTCCTTGTCACTCTCACAATATACCCGCAGAACCTCTGGCCACGTCATTCCATCTATGAAATACAAAGTGGAATTAACGCTATCTTTGAGGTCAGCAGGTCCAAAGGTAGTATTTGAAGTGTCTTCTTCACGTAAAACTGCTTTTAACAGCACTATATGCATCTCTGCCATAAGTGTGCACTGCTCTTGACTTACCAGAGCAGCACAGAAGTCCTCAAAACGAAAAGGAGAGAGGCGCAAAACAGTGCCAAAGTTCCTTAGTACCTCATAGATGGCAATAACATTCATTATATGCTCACTAGGCACCATTAAGTCCTCTGAGGATTTAGGAAACTCCAAGGGTGGGATATCTTTTTCTTCTAATATTGGAGAACGAGGACGATGTGCTCTTTGTCTTCTCCTACCTGGAATAAAAAACAGCGGTAAGAATTTTGCTGTTCACAGGTCAACACAAGTGTTTAAACATCTATCATCAATCAATGTGTTAGCATTCTGAACTAATGCAAATTAAGGCTTCACAAGCTTCACAGTTTCATAAATGTGTTAACTCAGCTAATCATCTTATACTTTAACTAAAAGTATGAAAATAAAACACAAGATATTTGAAGTTTTGCTTTAGACATACAGGAGTATTGCACATTTCCTGTACAATATACATCTATTGAAACTTTAAAACTAAATCTAGGAATGTAATTGTTTAAACTACTTAAAAAGAAAGACATTTCCTGCAGCCAAAATAATATTTTTTCTCATTTTTATTCAGCATGACTAATTTAAACCTGAAACATCAAGCTCCAAACAGATATTAAATGATTGCAAGATATTCTCCTATCCAGCATGGGCATCCAGGAAAGCTCATTTCAAGCAGATGTCTTAGGACATCAATTTCAACCAAATTAAAATACAAAAGAGAACCTAAAGCATGTTGTCCACTGCTTTCTAACTAGAATATTTCTCCTGACTACCTACAAACCAAAACCAGAAGGTAAATGTGATGTTTTATGAAAGCATTTCAACAATTCTCAATTTCTCAAAACAAACAAACAAAAACCCACCCCACGCCACCTTCACACTTCAATAAAACAGGAGCCATATCCACAGAATGAGGAGGCAAAATTATGGAAGGACAAAGTTTACCAGTAAAAGCTAATCTAAAGAGCTGTTTTACTACCTAATAGAAAAGACATTGAACATAATTAATTCAGTCTCAGATGCCAATTCAGATAAGATACTACACTTCCCTTGAATTCCATTATCCTTGATGCCAGGCAGAAGGAAAAACAAAAGAGGAAAGTTTTTGAAAATTACACTACCTGACAGATTAAATATTTTAATCCTCTAGCAAAATAAACAGCTACATGCAACTATTTCTCACCTATCAGTTAAAAGTTTTAGATGCACTCATTAAACTTATTTCCCTTTATAGAAAAAAATAAATTGAGAAAATCTCATAAACCATCATCTAGGTTTAATCCAAGAAGTGAGATGAAAACTGCTTTTAGGTCCTCTTACTAAGCATACTAAGATTCTGGTCAACAACTAAATTTCAAAATTATCCATTGTCCACAGACAAGTGTCAGCAGGATGCATTTCATGCACAGAGGAAATTCAAAGAAAAACTGCAGCTATTCATAGCAGCCATTTCCCACACACACTTCATTAAAATGGGACATGTATTAAACTTTGTGTGTTCTGACACTGAAGAGTGTCAACCAATTTTAATTTTAAGATTCACTTTCATAATTTCATAACTGGAATTTTAAGATTCATTTTCATAATTTCTTAACCAAATACTGCACATAACAGACCTCCCCAAAAGGTTCAAGGAAATGAAGAGATAAAGTGAGTTCCAGTCAGCTTGGATGTTACCATTAAATGGAAATGGTTCTCTGTGGCATTTGTTCAACCTACCCTACCCTGTTCAATACTCCCAGAAAAACAGAAAGTAAGTCTAATGTGGGAGAAAACCTGCTAAGACAGATCCTGCTGAACCTGAAACACCATCACTAAAACATTAATGCATTGAAAAGGGAAAAAAAGAGAAGCTACCAGAAAGAAAAGCTACCTCTATGAAATATCTTGATGCACAACAAATGATTCCAGAAAAATAAATCAACCCTTAGACTGGTATGACAAGAAGGCAGCAGACACAGCTTTCCCTTTCCAATGTTAAAGAATGCAATTTTATACAACAAATTACACAACCAAACTATACAGAAGATGAACTGCAAGATGTTTCCATTACAGAAGTAACAGGTCAACCTCATCTGTGGATTATAATAACTTTCCAAGTTTAGTGAAGTTTGAGTTCTGACTGGAAAATGAAGGAATGCTTGTATGACTGTCTTCCAACATGCCTCTGCACTAATCAGTGGAAAATGTTTAATCATGGCAAACACACATAGACAAAGGAGTTTCACAGCCAGGCACAAAACAAGTCTTCTCTAGATCAAACTCAATTTTTCTATCACCATGATCCAAAATCATATATGCATGAGGCACAGCTGGTTAAAGACTCCAAAGCAAAAGAAGACAGGTTCACACAATAAACTACTTTGGGGTCCTGAAGCTTCCTTCCACACTGCAGTCCTAGTTGGCCATAACAACACTACCACCACAGGACAGATATTCTGAAATCACTGATGGCCCTCACAGAGTCCAAGTACCACAAAAGCCAGCAGAGCTATCAACCAGGATTCTTTCTGTATCAGAAAAATGTGTCTGCCAGTAAAGCCATAAAACAGCCCTTCGAGAAAGAGAGTGGCAAGGACGTTAACCCTGCTTTAATTTAACTGAATTAATAAGAAGCGACAAATCCCCCCAAGAAAAAGATAAACCTGAGTGAAGGACCACTGCTGGAAAAAAATGGACTCCAAATACCAATTTTGCTGATGTCTCTTTCATATGAGATAACCATGGAATCATGGAATCATTAAGGCTGGAAACACTTTCAAGATCAAGCCCAACCATCTCAGCCCCACCACCATGTTCTCAAGTGCCACATCCACACATTTCAGAAGACCTCCAGGGAGGGATGACCTACACCAGTTTCCTGAACAGCCTGTTCCAGTGCTTTACAACCCTTCAGTAAAAAAAGTTTATAATCAAAACATCTACTGGTGCAACTTTCAGTCACTTGTGTATTGGTCACATGAAATTAATAGGGGAATAAAAAAAAAAAAAGAACTTTAAAGCAATTAATCCCTAATATGTTCTGAAAAAGTTAATCTCTAACACTTCCTCTTACAAAGGTACAATTAGAGATCTAGAAGAAATGTGTTATCAGGATATAAATGTGTCATAATAGCATAATAAAGAATTGTACTTTGGTGCAAGCACAATGCAACCCTGTGGCTGCATTAGTCACACCACCTCCTACTTAAATCAATGTACATATTTTCATGTTTGTTTTGGTATAAAAACCAGAAATTTCAAAAGCAATGACAGAACAGACAATAGGAAAAGCATTACAAAATGTGTGCTTCATTTGTGTTAGGCCTCACAGTTGCAGCACATTACAATATTGTGCACCTCAACACTCCCCATCCACACTGGAAACCACACACCACAGCTCAAGAGCTCAAATCATTTCTCTCTTCACACACTGAACTGCTCTGACCAATTCTCAACTAAATATAAACTGGTTTGCAGAGCTTAAAAAGGCAAGTATTCAAAGATGGAGAATATTTTAGAAAGAAACTGTATTTTTCTTGAATGACTTGATGGCACAGTACTTAAAATCTTTCTATGCTGGCTTTTTTTCTTTCCAATTTCACTTTCAATTTGTTGTTAACATTCTCTGTATTGGGGTTGAAGAGAATTTGAAGTTGAGAGTCACAAAGTATGATTTGGAAATTCAGAAATTCCAATCAATTTGTGCTTAAATGCATTAATGGCCAATACATCAACTGTGATCTCAAGAAACACTCAGACACCTTTAAAAAAAAACCTCAAAAGCCCAAATCAACAAACCAAACAGTCTAACAATCTCCAGTGAAAAGGATGGACATTCTCTGCACGGTGCTCATAAATCTTGAAGCATTGCAAGTGGCTGTTCAACTGAAATTAAAAGTGCAGGTCAATGGAATATGATATAATGATATTAAAGTGCTACAAATATCTTTTTTGAGCTGAAATGGTATTTTATTGGTTGGGTGGATAACCTGTCTTCACTGCTGATTTTTCAGTGTGCTGAGAACCCACACAGCTCACTGTGCTTTGGAGCAGCTCCACCTCCTGTGTGAGGGTTTTTGAAGATCACAGTCCATGTTTACCCAACTGTGCCTCATAAACACACACACACAAAATAAAAAAATCCCTTAAAAGTTGAAAAATGTCTCCCTACAATAAGCATATACAATTATTCAAGCTTTTTGCTTCCAAGGACAGTCTTCTTTTTCATGAGGCAAGTGGGCCAATACTTAAATTCTACATTCAGTGGCAAACACCAAAAACCCACAGCCCAACAAAGAACTCTGGCCACTTCAAACACTTTAGTTTAAATTATTTTAGAGATACTAGGATTTGACAACCTATTTTTTTTTTAACTTCTTGTCATCTGTCAGTAATTTGGGCCCCCACAGGGAATTTTTGTTTCAAACAGAAATTGCAGTGTGTACTATTTTGTTTAAAATAAAACCATCAATAGGATTGCAGAGCAGGTGCACTGGCAGGTTACTTCTCCTTTAAGCATCACCACCTGACTGACTAGGCTCAGAACTGAATTTTCACGTGACTACTGTAAATTCAAGAAATCTACTCTCAATTTATCCACACTGAAGTTTCCCAAAACATACTCAAGTTTTATTAATGCAAATTAGATACTTCTGAGATAGTTTCTGCATGTTAACTAAGCCTCTGAATCAAATTTCACCTCCGAGTTTGAGGCAATACAAAGGCAGAAAACGTCCACTTCTACACCACTCAAATTCCATAGCTTTATTTGGTGGAAAATAATTGATTTGCCAATAGCCTCCTGCTGCCACAGCTGTAATATTGAGAGGATCCAGATCCCCTGGAGTGTCTGAGTACTGCATTTCTATCTAGCACAAGCTTCTTTTAAATGGCAAGTCCTTCACTGGTTGTCTCTCCCCAAGTGCTGAAGCAGTCTGCAGTGGTTACCTGTCCCTATTTTGAATGCTATAGTTGAAGAGCTGCTTGTAATTAAGATTAAAGAGTAAACAATTCTATTCCCATGGCATTTAATTACAGATACTGATAATTATAGTCTACACTTAGGATAATCTACTAAAATAATTTATATTACAAATATTTAAGCAAACACACTAATGATACTTGAAATAAAACTAAGTTACTCAAGTAACAGTCTGAACACCCAAACCCAGAAATTACTCCAAAAACCATTGCTTTAATTTTTTATTTGCATCTACTCAACCTATTTGGTTCAAATGCTGACCCTTTCAGAATTTAGAAATGAAAAAGAGTTTAAAAGAACCAAACACCTTGTCTTCATTTTCATTTACAGACTGAAAGAAGAAAAGAAAAAGTCACATCTAATCTTTACCACAGGAGAATACAGAATTTAAAACTATTTTAACCATCTTCAACATATCTGCTGGTTTATGCAAACAGAGAATCTAAATAAACTACTAACATCAGTGTCCAGAATACAGAAAGAATGTATCACAACTAAATATGACTTTCATGCTCTTCAGCTTTAGTTGTGTACAATCACCATACACATGTAGGCTAACAAAAATCACACAAATCCAGTTTTGCCTTGTCTCACTGACATTAAACACTTCTTCCCTCCAGCAAACACAGCCTTTCAGCCCAACAAGTTTCAGGTACTGGACTGGTGGATGGAGGCCCTATAGAACAAATATTCTGCCAGAACTACTGTCCTGTTGAAAAAGGGACAGAGTGGTGGCTGCATTGGTCTCACCTAAAAAACAAACACTGGTTCCACTCTCTCTTGATTTGAAAGTTCACAACTGGTATCATTTCACTTCTCTCAGAACTTTCCCTTCCTCATCATTTCTCAGCACTTGGGCTCTCCAGCTCAGAGCTCCTGCTCACAGTTGCCATGGAGAGAATAAGCTTGGTAGGAGCATTGGGGAAAGAAAAAGAGACCAAGGAGTTTCAGACACTTCAGCAATCTGTCACAGGAAGGGGAAAAATATACAACGAACTCCCACCCCTCCAGTCACACTCCACTAACTGACCCCAGAAAAGACTATCACTTTTCCCCCCCAAAAAAAAGATTTAAATTTTGGCTTCGAGTTCTACAAGCCAAGTCAAACCACACTACTCTTACATGAAAGTCCATCTTTAGTAAAGTAGAACTGGGCTGGTTTTGTTTTCCAGATTGTGAGTCACTGCAAAAACTTCTCAACATAAAGACTAGCTGGCAGTTATATATGATGTCCTGGGAGCACGAGCACTCCTTAGAGAAGACGCCCTCTCCTAGATTTTCCTTCCTCCTGGAAACTTTGCCTTTTTACTGCTCTCAAACTCCCTGAGACCCTCCTATTTTGGTTTGGTTTTAATAAACACACACTTGCTGTCCCAAATTATTGCTTTGCACCAGGCACGCTTCAAATGGGACTGTACAGCAACACATGAGCTTTTGTTAGATATCACTGAGAAAACTGGAAACAGTTGATAAAAATGTGTAAGGGAACTTTTTTTTTTTTGTTCTTTCCTTCCTTTCACAGCAGAATGCAGAAACTGGATAGAGCTGCATGTTTGCCACAGCAATATCCAAACTGGTTCTTTAATTAAAAGTCAACCTCTTGGGAGAACATTTGCTCAGCTTCCACCAAAGAAAAAACAGCAGTAAAATGAATGAGTTTAACATAAAATAAGAATATATTATGAAAAGCAGTGCCAAAATAGAAAAATCTAAATCTTTTTCTTGGGATGGGCTGAAATTAAAGGCTTTGACTTTTACAAACATTTTCTTCCCTTTTAAAAATGCCAACATGATAATCATGTTTCTAATATTCACAAGTCAAACATTCTCTTCCAGAATAAAAATTCTAAACGAGTAAGATGCATTTGTAACTACTTGTAGGTGCAGCTCCAATTTGAGTAATATGCTGCAGTAATCACACCTAACCCAAATTTATTTATTTAGTCTGGAGAAAATTAAAAATCAGCCATAAATAAAGCATAAAAATGTAAAAACTAAACTAACATTAAAAATTAGGCATTCCAAGCACAAAAAAAGCTTTGGAAGTTGAAACACAAATGAAAAAATCAGTGGTTATTAGAGTAGATCCTGAGTGCATTCACATCATACAAAATCTCAAACGTGTTCCTAAGTAAAGTTTTACTCCTGCCTTGCCTTGTACAAAAGTAGGTCTTTATGTCCTTTTAAACTAAAACTTTTGGCTGCTTATTTTTTCAGTTTGCACACCTGTCAGCAGTACACTTTTAAATCAAACTAAGGTGATCAACTGATTTTACACTGAGAATTTAATTTCCCAACATTATGGCCATCAGCACTCCCTCAGGAGCCAGCAATACAAACCCACCCATATTCTATGGAATCATTTTATCATTTGGATAACTAATGCAAATGCAAGACAAGCAGCAGGTCAGATCACTCTGAGAAGGACTCAGAGGCACAACCCTTTTGTGCCTAGAACCCAGGAAAAGAAAAAAAAAAAACAACAAAACCACAGGTAGCACAAACAAAATGATACTCAGGAGAGTTAGACAATTTCTTGGGACACGTTCAGGATAAGTTGTAACTAATTTAAGAAGTTAGTGAGCCCTGAGAGCCAGCCCAAATCTACTAAAATCCACATTTATTCACCTTACACCTGTTCTGTGCAACACAATGAGCACTTACAGAATTTTACTGCAGATCTACAAAAAAAGTTTGCTCAATAAAGTCATTGGCAGCACACTGCCTTTTACAACACACATACTTTGAAAGGGGTGAGTGAGGTATTTGCTGCTCAGAGCTTCTGGGATGACTGGCAAAGCTCTCTTCAGATAAGCTGCCAATTTACAAGTCAATGCAGCAGGATCAGCCTCAGATTTACTCCTTTGGCCTTCTAACAATTTCTTTGTTATGAATCGTCTCCTACATTTTTCAAGACTGGCATGATGAACTAGTGATCCTTCCCTCTAGAGCACAAATCAAGGGCAGATTACTAAATGGTAAAATAAAAGCATGCCAGGTTTAATTTAGAGAAGGGGGTACCCCAGGTAAGATGTCTGGGAGGCTGGTAAATCTTCTCCCACGGCAGACAAAAAAAGCTGTATATCTTAATATCGTATCTCAGTGTCTCCACTTAGACAATTCTTCAAGAGCATGAAAACATGTTCAGATAAAAATTACTCCAGACACACAAAATGCAGCACCTGATTCCCAGCTAAATTCTTTCACTCTCAAGATAAAAGCACGCTGTGAAGTAATGTGTTAACAGAAGCAATGGTCAGTCCTCCACAAATGCTCAGACAAGCAAAATACAACTAGAAGTATTATTTAATGTATTTTAAGATAAATATTTTGTCTCCCAACTCCAGTGTTGTGCTTTTGTTTGTTTGACAGATTGATGATGATCTCAGCTGAAAACTAGATGTATAGCTCCTCCTAAAACTAGTTTTCTGATGAAGAAAAAAATCAATAAACAAAAAATGAAGGACTTCTAGGCATCCTGATTAAACCTTTCTCTCAAAATCCTGCAACATATGAAAAACAGTAACTATAATGCAACAGTGACAAGCCTCAAGTAGAAATTGCAGTGGACAGAGAATGGCAAAAATGTTTAGTGATACAAGTATATACAGGATACCTGTCCCAACAGTTCCTCCACCTTCTGGGAATGCAAAGGGGTGAGAAGGAAGGGACATTAGACACACAAAATTCCTCTACCAAAAGTGCATCAAGCAGAATAAAAGGAAATAAATGTTATTCACACAGTATGTTTTTACTGTACCATGACTAAGTGGTATATTAAAGACATTTTATCTAAGATTCTGCTTCTTTAAATAGTTTAAGAGTATCATTTTATATTATAATAACATTAATTTTACTATCATATTATAGTAGAAAGTACTCCTACATCTAAGTCCAAGATAAATCACAAGCTCCCCATCAGAGCATAAAACCTGAGGCTTTCTTGGCCAGAGACATTGCTCTGTGATCTTTTAATTCATTGTTCAACGTAAGTTAGAAAAAACTATAGCAAGTCCATACCCCCGTTTAAGTGGGATGTGATTTATGTGTAAAAGCTTGGTTGGCAGGAGAGTTTGACTGGGATGGCAATTATTCAATACTCTGCTCTCACAAACACTCTTTAGCCCCTAAGAGTACATCCTGGAAGTGGCTGTAACTCAGACTGCACTGACTGGGGGAAGGTAAGGGGAGAAGGAATGCTCATCCTCTCTTCTGGGTAAAAAACCTGCACAATTCTGTCAGGAGCCAGTTCAAGCAAAGGGAGGAGACACTCCTTTGAGCCCTCCAGCTCAGCACAGGAACTCTGTCACTGTGTTACACTTTACTGACTGGCTCGAAGACAAAGATATGAAATAACCGCCTCCCCCACGTATCTAAACACAGCTAAGGACCAACTCTGGCTCACCCAGAATCCAACAGCTCTGCAGTCCCTGAAGGAACACCGGAGACACAACTCTGCACCCCTGCCCTGCTCTGACCCCCTCTCTGCACTGGCCCCTATGAGACACAGAGATCCTGATGACAGACAAACCTTTCCCTGCCTGTTAATGCTGCTCTGATGCCCAGAGCATCATTATGCTGGATTATGACAAGGCTGAGATTTCCCCATCAGTGCCACCCCTGCACAGCCACGCTCCCAAAGCAGGTGCTGGCCCAGGATGAGGCACGGACTGAGCTGCCTGAATGAAAAGTTTGTACTTTCTTTGCAAAAGGGCAAGAGCGTGGCTGGAAGAGAGAGGGAAGGAGGGAGGGAGACCTTTAGGCAAACACTGAACTAATGAGAAACACCAGTGACTTGCCAAAATAACAACACAAACGTTTTAACTCTCAAAAACTCAGCAGAGAGCAAAAGCACCTAAGGATAAAAATGCTGACACTTGCATTTAATAAAGTTTAACTGAAGTCATCCTGACCAAGTTAGAAATAAACATAAATTATCAAAATGGTTTCTGATATACCTAAATACCACATAAAACCTGTCTATGCTTGTACAACAATGCAGAGAGAGCTATCTTCTGATTTGCCAAAACTCTTAGCACATTTGAAAAATGGCATACACCCATTCTCTGCAGAACTCATTTTAAACCTGGATGCTCATGTAAAAAATATTACCCAGACCTAGCCAGTTAAAATCATAAAAATATTATTTCCCTGACATAAGCACTCCCAAAAATGTAATAAAAATGAAAGGTATCGCAACTAAGCAGAAAATGGAGAGTTTAAAGTCAAGAGAGTATTTTAGACCTTTTTTCCTTCTGTGAAGCCAGATCTCAATCTTTATTCAAAAAATTTCAATTTGATTGCAGGACATTCCTGCAACAGGTAAAATAACATTTTAAAAATTATCTCTAAATAAATTTAGTAATATATGTACTTATTTTGATTCATTTAGGTTCTGGAGCATATGGATATAAGTTTTAAAAAAATATATAGACAAACATACAGAGCTTTTTAAAGTACTACTCTGAAGTCACAGAAGGAGCTGATATCATTAACTCACCAAAATAAAAACGAATGACATATTTAGCAGCCAGAACTTCCCCCTTTTGAAAAGTCATCAGCTAACTACTCGGAACTACATTCCTTTTTTTAATTAAGATGCAATGCATTCACACTAACAACCTGTTCCTCCCCCCTTCCAAACCGGCCAAATACTGGAACAACAGCAGTGTCTGCCATCCTATAGCCCAAATCATAACAGGTTACCTATAAGTTGAACTACTCTCCTGGTTCAGAGATTAAAAAAAAAAAAAAAAAATATATATATATTTAAAGCTTGAACTCCATTCTGAAATGAGTTCAAATAAATACAAAGTGTTTAAGTTTAAATAAAAGAATTTTTGAAGCTTGGTGAATGAAGCAATTAAGGACAAACAGAAATGCAGGCCTTAAAAATTTCCCAAATTTTCCACTAGAATTAAAAAAAAAAAAAAAGATCACAATAATATTTAACGAATTTTAACCCCAACATGAGTTTTAAAGGTTGCCATATCTTAAGATAAACGTAGTATTTAAATGCAAGACCTCTGACTCAACCTCCACCTTTTAATCTTTGTGTTGAACTCAAACTAGGTTTACATCCTTGCAATGAGGCCCTGTGCACTTTTCCCCAAACTATAACAATGCAATCTCCATTTTGAACAATGCACCTCATTTCCCTCCTTGGAAAGCTACTTTTGTCTTAAAGCCAGTAGATGCTGAATCCAGTTAGAGCTCTGATCTCAAGAGCCTGAAATTTCTCGGTGTTTACAGTTTTTTGGTTTTTTAAGCCACTTCAACTTACATGCGCTTCCTTTCCTTTCAACATGAAGCTGTATTTGCAAGCACAAGCCAGCCTTTCCTGTATTTAATTGAAAAGACCTCTTTGCAAGGCATGCCTCTCGTTTCCCTTATTTTTGAATTTTAAGTGAATGCTCCACAACACTTTTGACATTGTTTGCAACACGTCCTGGTGGATCGCGCATTTCTGCGGTCACCAGGTTCCCCATGAATATTTGTAAAGCATCCCCTTGTTCCAGCAAGTGCCGCCCGCCCTCCCTGCTCCTCTCCGTGCATGCGTTTGTGAGCATCTTCCTCCAATGCTCCCCGCGTCCCCGGGGTTGCCAGTGGTTATTTGCATACCCCTCTCCCTGGGAGTGCTTGCGGGCACATCCTCCCATCCCTCATATCCTCGCATAGGAGTGCGGACCGTATTTGCCAACCTAGAGGGAGCATGTGGGGTGCCCTCGACTTGTTTGAGTTCGCCCACGGACTCTCTACCTGGGGTGCTGCTGTAGGTGCTGTGGCTCCTGAAGCTGCTCTCAGTGCAATAACTGGCATCGTCTTCATCCTCCATCTCTTCGGGGTAGTCAGAGTCGTCGTCGTCCTCCTCCTCCATTATCTCCTCCTCCTCTTCTTCCTCGGAGTCCTGGTTATCCTCGGGGTCTCCCTCCTCCTCCTCCTCCTCGGACACCATGCTCTCCTCCTCCTCCTCGCTCTCATGATCGTCGTACACCACTTTGCTGATGCTCCTCCTGGACGAGGCAGCCCTGCCTTGGCTGTTGCAGCTGCCTCCTGCGCCTCCTCCTCCCCCTGCTCCTGCCGCCCCGGCCCTGCCCCTGCCCTTACCGCCGCTGCCTCCCCCACCGGGGGTGCTGCTGCCGCCGCCGCCCGCCTTCCTCTTGCCGCCCCCCCTGGGCGAGGCGGCGGCGGGCGACGAGGCCTGGGCAGCGCCGGCTCCCTTCTGCTTGGGCCCCGCCGTCTCCGCCTGGGCCGCGGCCGCCCACCTGCCGCGGCTGCTGCCGCGCTGCCGGGAGCGCAGCCCGCCGATGGGGCCCGCCGGGGCCGGGGAGCTCGCCGGAGCGGCGGCCGCCGCCGGCTGCTGCTGCTTGGGCGGCCTGCCGCGCCGGCCCCGCATCGCTGGGCGCTGGCCGAGGGGGAAGGGAGGGGAAGGGCGGCTCGGGAGGGCGCTCGGAGTCCGGACAGGCGGCTACGGGCAAGCTCCGCGCCCCGCGGAGGGCGCGGGGCCGGGGCGGGGGGGGGGCCGGGCCGAGCGGGCCGCGGCTCAACGCGAATCGCCGGCGCCCCGCTCCGGATCGCCGCCGGCCGCCATCTTGTTCCCCGCCTGCGCCTCGGCCGCTCCGCGCTGACTGGGGGAAGCGGCACCAGGCCCCGAGCGCCTCACGTGACCGCCGCGCCCGCCGCCGCCGCCAGGGGGCGCGCCCGCCGCGGCCGTGAGGGAGCCGCCGCGACGGGGCGGCCCCGCCACCCCCAAACCCGACACCGGCACCAAACCCGGGCCGGATCCGACACCGGTACCGACATCGACCCCAGGCACCGACAGCAGCTCCGGATTCGACCCCGGCACCGACCGCCGGCGCCGACATCGGCACCGATCCCTTCCCGAATCCGAACCCGGCACCGGCCGCGAGGACCGCCACCGTTCCTCGCCCCTTTATGCTCCGCTTATCTCTTTCCCCTCCGCCGGCACCCGGCCCCCCCCGCCCTAGCTCACGGTCCCGACACCGCCGCCGGCCTTGTCCCCGGACTCACCTTCTCCCCACACCAGAGTCGCTGGGTTTGTGGCCAGGATCTCTCCCAGAGCTCGAGGGAGCCCACGGGCCCGTCGGGAACTGCTCTGAGCGAGGTACGCGCCGGGCCCCGGGCAGGGGCTCCCCACGGGGGTTTTCATTCCCCGCCCAAATCAGAACCCCGGGTGTCCCCTCGGGAGAGGCTTCCCTCTGCCATCGGCATCAAGCAGCTCCCCTGACCACTGACACTCATCTCTGGCCTTGCTTTGACTCCTTACCTGTTAAACCCCTTTTAAAGCTCACCCTTGCACAGCCATTGCCCGTGTAAAGCAAACACAGATCACATATGGGCCCAGCATCACCGTTTTGTCTATCCACTTTCTCTGTTCTCTGTTTCCACAGTTCTCTGGAGCACTAGGAGAGAGATGGGCTCTGTCTGCTTTGTATTCTCTCTGGTTGTCTCATTTGCCAGAGCCCACAAAGAGCTAAAAATCAACAGAAACAGTTGCACAGTTGGGTTTCCAATGCCTCCACTTGAATTCAGGGTATCAGTGTCATAAACAAAAGCAGTACAAACTGAAAGCCAGCCCAAGGCACACAAACATCTTGTATTTCTTACAACCAGCTTTCCTTTTCATCGCTAGATCAAGACAGCTTCAGGATTTCAGAGAGACACAAGTCTTACCATTGGAAAATCAGTCTGTTTACATGTTCATTTCTTTCAATCTCCTGCTTCTGAGCAAGGTAAAACCCAACACTGGTCATGGCACAAACATGGCAGCAACATGTCCAATGTGTCATTTAATTTGTATTCTTCAACAGGAATTTTTGAAGTCCTTTGGTTCATTAACTTGTTGCTCAGGCTGAGCACTTCCTTAGACCCACAAACCTGCCACAGCATCAAGCACACAACACTGGCAGCAGGGTTTAGCCCAATTTGCACTCTGAATCTAGCTTTTTATCTGCAGCTCTTTTATATTCAGTGTTGCAGCTGCACAGGCTCAAAGCCCTGGTCTAAGCACAGGATGATACACACAGCAGCAGCAAACATTGCCCAAACCCATTTACACCTTTCTACTCAATTTGTATTCTGAACCTTTCCAAGTTACCTTTAGATTGCTTATGTCAGGCTGATTTTTGCTACCTCTTTAACAAGGTTGCAGAGGATTGTGGAAACTCTTTAAATACATGAAGACACAGACACACATTTTCCATTATCTCCTTCTGGTATCATGGGAAAAAACACCTGTGTGTTCTGCTATCTATACACTGAGAATCTAGCAGAGGTGCCTAGTGTACCTACTGCACCAATCATAGAGCCTGCAGCATTGTGAGAGCATTATCACCTCCAAAATGCTGTGGATTTTGTGTATGTGTGGTAATCAAAGGTGCTGAGAATCATGTGCTTCTGAACTGTGAACCAGAGTATCTGGTCTCTTAATTGCATCCCTTATCAATTGGTGATGTGGAAGTGCTTAATGAATCGGACTTAATAATTTTGATTTTTATAGGTGGAGAAACAGGCACACAGAGATAGATGTATGTTACCTTCAGGGACAGAATATAAATTAGTCCTTTCCAAGACACAGCTCAGTACAGAGAAATCAACCCCAACCCCAAAATTTGTCCATTCCACTCAGAGTAGAACATACTGACTTGGAACTTGGAGTTCCTATTTGGAGTCTGCTGGTAGAGTTAAATGAGCATATTTGTAAGTGAATTGAATACAGCAGGAAGAGGAATTTTTGGGTGGAGGCCCTACCCTGCTTCCATCCTTAGGACAGATGGAGAAAAAGCCTCCTTTCACAAGGCACTTTGGAGAAGATGAATAGCCCAGTTGTTCCAAGATGTCGTCTGGGTGGGTTCCTTTCTCCAAGGATAAGGGAAAGAACTTAACCTACAGCTCGATGGCATTCAGCAGGAGTGAGTATGTGCTCTTGCTCAAATTATTGAGATGCTTTTGTCCAGTCCTTCACTCCAAACTATTTCATAACTTGTGTTCAGAATAGCATTCAGGTGTTAAGCTCTCAAATCAGCTCCACAAACAGTTTTCTAAGACACCACAGCACTGCTGAGTAACATTACACTAGAGCTCAGCAGCAGACTGGAAGTCAGGTGTAAGAAGGAAGAGCTTACATGACTTTTGCTGAGGTAATTCAATGTAGTTTCAATTGCTGTTTTATTTAGATGATGAAAACCAAAGTATATCAATATACTGATATGCTGAATTCTACTAATATTCAATCACATCATTAGTAAAAATAAGTAAAAATAACATTGTATTTGCTGTTTTGAAAATATACTGATTATCTTGTCCCCAACAATCCTTGTACAATACTTATACAAAATCTTATACTTGACTCCAGGAAATCCAGCATTATGCTTTTGTCCCATTTTTCCCAATTCCAGATGAACAGTCCCACAAGTATCTTGTAACAAGCCAGCTTTAAGTGAATGCCTCATCACAAGAATAATTCAACAGATACCTGTAAAATCTTCAATGAATGTTGTTTATATAAAACTTTAGTTCATTGCTTTGTATTTCTAAGAGTCAAAACCAATCTAAGATATAATTTGAAATGCTAGAATTCAAGCAGTATAGGTCACATTAACTAAGTTGAGGTGTTCAGTAGTTAAAAAAGTGCTTACAGAAAACAACTGATTCTGATAAGAATGTTCTTATTTTAAATTCAAGATAGCTTTTCTTGTCAAAAATATTGAAAGCAACTACTACCAGTTCCAAGAAGTCCCTCGGTATAAATATTCAGCTGCCACTGCAGGGTTTTTTTTTTTTTAGACTTCTACATACATTTGGTACTGACAGTGTATAAACACAACTGAAACATGTCACGTTCCAAAGTGACTCGAGCCTTTTAACTGTGTGTGTAGCTCTTTCCAAGTTACACAGCCCAACACAGCAAGTTATGGCCCCAGCACTTCTGCCACAACCATCTCATATTTAGCCAAGAATTGTAGTATTTTAGGAAGTTCTCATGATCACATAATGGAATTCTACATGAAAATATAAGCAAACATCCACCTTCTCATCCAGTCAAAAAGATTTTAATACACAAGGTTCAAACTTACAATTCCCATGTAACTACAGAGTAACCAAGCTCCTCCTATGTAGAAAACAACTTTTGACAGCCCCAATATGGAGTGCTAATACATCCTCGTCATAAAAGGAATCAATACAAAATAAATGTGTTAATGAATTTCAAATTCAAATGATTTCCAGAACTTCAATGGAATAAGTCTGAGATTCTCTCAGGTGGTTCAGTCTTTGTAATTCCCGCAAACTTCCTTCAATCTTGTTGAGTTGAGAGTAGAACCGTACCTGAAAACAGAGACATTTATAGTAAAATACATTTTAATTCTTTTCATGTATTATCATACTGTGGAACTATCTGTGGTTCTGCACAGTTTAAGATATTTAAACTAAATAAACAAACAAAGCAGCTTTTGAAATCTAAATGAGACAGGCAACTGCAATTCACGCTCAGGACAGAGCATACAGAGGACACACATTATTTGATTCACTACATAATTTGTTGTTGTCTGTCTCCTCAACATCTATATTCTGAATCCAACTGACAATCAAATAATTATCCCAGAAGATGCAACTAACCTGGGCTCTCACAAACTTATGCAGGTTTGAAAGCAACTCCTTTGCTTCTGGCAGCATCACCATGACAGTGAACTGAGCATCAAGCAACAGGCACATCCAATCCATGATCTGAAGACAAACAAGAAATGTACACTTACACTTCCAAGTCTGGAAACATTTGGCTTTAAAAGCTGAACTCTGAGACATTTAACTACTAATGCAAAATGCATGGGTTTATATTTTCAGGCATATTTTCAGGTGTATTTGGGTTTTGATTGTTAAAGTGTTACATCTGACTTCATACAGGTTACATTGACAGACAGTACTTTGTAAAATGAATGTGGAAGTCAATTGAGTTTGGATATTGCCAACTACTCACCAAGTTACACACCCCAGAAACTGAAAGAAACACAGCTCTCAGAATGAGCTGCTCACCTGATTTATTGTGGGAGAGCGTATTCCAGGAAGAGTGGTGTTAACTTTTTCACTGCATTTCACATATAGGTAATATAAATACCTAAGAAACAGCTAAAAGTAGAAAAGTCAGAACATTTGTAAAGGACAAACATTTAATAGACCAAGAGGTTTTGTCCTGCACATGGTAATATTCTTAAGGATTTTTTAAAATTTAGTTTTTGTTTTTGAATGCAACATAGATGCCTGTATACCACACATTATAAATAAGTTTTATGGTTCTCTTACACTACCCATAGCTGGATGTTTGAAAATTCTCAGCAATATTCAGTGTAAATTACATTCAGGGGTAATCACTGTTCTAGGAGATTTGTCAGACCTAAGATCAGCTTTGTTTTGATGTGCAAAGTTTTTCCAAAATCACTGGAAAATCACTCATATACACACTCAGGTACACACAGCTCTTGAAGTTGTATTTCAGATTTTGAGAAGTGGGTTCTGGAATTTGGTGGGGTTTTTTCTTGAACTGAGGGGATCTAGATTTGTATTACATTTGGGATTGTACAGTTTATTTCTCATATTTTCTAAACTTCTGTTTCTGACAGAATCGACTAAATTACCGTGTCTTTTTCCTTTCTTAAAAAGCATTATATCAAGCAAAGGTATTATTACTTGCTAACAGAATATGAATTATTTTCCAGGTATGCTGAGTCATAAAGAGTTTCTTACATCTTCTAAAATAAGTAAGGACTACAAATATCAAGAAAATATAAGTATGTATGTAAGTATGTGGAAAAATGTGATATTTCTTAATACGAAATCTTATTAGGCATCCTAATTTCATTTTCATGCATTAGTTTGTTATTAAGACTCCTGAAAGAATGGTGAATTTCCCATATCATAAAAAACCTCTCTTCCCTTCCCCACAAAATGATAAATGTTTTTACACTTTTTAATGTTAAAATACTTACAATAGCTTGTCGAGCTGGAAGGTTTTTCAGGTGAGGCAAAAGAAATGTTTCAGTGTAAGCTGAATGGAGAACAGCATTTCTGTGCAGTGCTATTAAGGGAATAACATTGCAGAAAAAAATACCAGTTTCTACAAACCAGACTTAATTCTAAAGAAAATATTTCTCCAGGTTTTTGAGAGAAGTCCTATTTGAATCTTATTTCTACCATGAAATATCTACAGCAATTGAACCATCATGATAGATTTAACTTGAACAGTTCTGTCCACTGCAGTGGTGTAATTCCCTGATGTGTTTTAACAGGCAAACATCCAAAGCACTGATACCTTTTCTCTTAAGCAGAGAAAAATTATTGCAGAAGTGTAATAAAACTAAGTTTAAATTGGTGTAGATACATTCTAAAAATGAAATGTTTCTATTTCTATTTTAAACAGTTTTTTTACTGAGTAGGAAGCGCTCTTATGAGAACTCAGAAACTTTCAGCAATAACAGAGGATGTGACTTTTGGCAATACCAAATATAAACATCCACAGCACATGCAATGCCCTGGCTTCCCTTCCCCTCGCAGAGGATACAGCAATGCTGCTTTCTGAAGTCCAACAGGGCAGGATTCACCATCACTCCTGGACTGGTTTTCCTCTGGGATTTTGGTATCACACATGTCTTGGTCCATCTCTGCACTGAAACCATTTTCTACAATTTCAGTCTTAAATTCTTTATTGTCCAATTCAACATCGATGTAACAGATCACAGAATCTAGATTTACATCTATTTTTTGAAGATGGGCTTCACTCATGCTGTGGAAGAAAATTTCAGACATTTAACATTTTTAATTGTTAGCTTTAGAAACAGGAATGCCATCAACATACATAACAAAATCTTTGAACCTTATTATGAAAACAAAAATAGACTAAAATTGGGTGAAGAGAAAAAGGAAAGTCTGATTTCAAATTACCTTAAAAATGTTTTCAGGCAAGCATAAGTAACTTCTTCGGGAATATCTGGAAACCGTTCTAGGCAGATTTGTAAGAGATGCATATCTTTTTTCTCCAAAGCAACAGCCATTAAATCTGGACATAAACTATAAGAATATTAAATTAATAGGCCGCACAGTCCACTCTAAGAACTACACTGACCACTAAGGTAATAGTACTAATCTTCCTCCCCAGACAGATTTTTATGCAAAACATCAACTTCATCAGAAAATAAGCACCTTTGGTATTAAATCTTAATAATTCAAGAGCAGCTTATAAAGAACTTCATTTCTATTTTTTTTAATTTTAAAGACTACTCCTTACACTTTAAAAAATGCAGAGTCACTACCTGTAGGACAAGTCCCGGGTTTCAGCAATCTCCTGCAGGAAGTTTCGAGGGTAGTACTTTGGATTTCTTTTACATCTGTCTGTAAGGGCAGTGACCACATAGCCAATGGTGGCTTGCAGATCTGGGGTTGGTGCTTTTGCCATCAGTTTTTTCAATTCAGTTTCCAATACATAAGTAGATGCATCCTGGAACAGACAAATACTGTGCAAATCAGAAGTACAAGGCACATGTTTGAGAACTGCCCTGTAGAAGCTGACCTATTTTGAAATTCAAGTTACAAAAGTTTACAAAAATCCCTCACTACTCTGTGTTTTGATAGGATAGTTTCTCTCCAACATGAAAGAGCCAAATGAGGAAATTCCTCACTCTGAACTCAGGTAAGTAGTAACTGCTCATGGATTCATCACCTGTTACATCAGTGACAATACCAACATGCCCAGCCACAGGTGAACTGTAGATAAATTTCCCTTCCTGTGTGACCTATCACAGCACTTGCAGCAAGTTCTAGAAACGAACTAAAGAGCTTATTGCTGTATTTGCAGTGGAATTCCTGACAATTCCTCTGACTTCCTACAGCTAAAATGCCTTCAACAAAATTAAAGCCATAAATAAGAACTTAAACAAGCAAAGTTCAGATGAAATATCCTCCCTTACTTACAGTAAAAGACTGTCATTAAAAATGAACAAATTTGTGCAAGTTTCCAGAACTAAGCTGTTATAAGCCCTGTATTGTACAGTTCTCAAAACACACTCCTATGACAAAACTTAATTTCATCACAGCCAAATGCTGTTCTTGCACAATAATGGTAAGAATAATAATATCCTTCACCTGTTCCAGGCAGCTTGGTCAACCTGCTATGTGCAAGAGGACATGGAAAGAGGTAACAGCTTAAGAGACAGCTGGAATATTCTGAGAGTGTCTAAACACTACTCGAGGATATTTGGGTTACTTACTTTGAGATTTAGTAAGAGCTGCCCAACTGATAAGGTCTTAGGCTGTTCTTCAGGAACAGTGCTCCTTCTTGATCTTAACTGTGGTAAAGAAAAACACAGAGTTATTATTCAGCTCCAAAATATTTTAGGGATTTCAAGCAAGATAACAGGACACTCCATGTGTCAACTGGCTGTCCAGACTATGATTAACAACTCCAATCCCAGAAACAGTGTTGAAAACAATAAGAAACAGATGAAGTGAAATTTCTTTCAGCTGCAACACCTAAAATAGCAGCATGGGGAAGAGACAAGACAACAACCTCAAACGACCCTAATGCTAACTCACATTCATTCTGGACTCTGCTTTCAGAGCTACAGACTTCTGGGACTGAAAGGAAACCACCAGCTCTTCATCTTCCAGGGTATTCCAGTTCACAAACGAGGACACATCTGGGAACACACAAATGAAACTACATGAACATAACACTTACAGCACATTTATTGAAGTATGAATATTGCATCAACTTCTTATGCTAATAGATACTTTCTAAACTATAATGCAAATGATTTTATGCCAAGAAAGCTGCCATTTTATTTCAGCAGCAGGTTATTTTATGACCTTTTTTATACTGTTTTTCCCTTTTGCCTCTGGGAGCAAGAGAATTAAGTTATTACACAATTTATCCTGAGTATTATTTGCAATGTTTTACCAATGCAGTGTTTAACTAAAACCATGATGACAGTACAATTTTAAACTGAAGTTCACAAACTAAGGTTTGACATTGCCCTATCCAATTACAAACTCTTCGGAAATACTTTTAAGGAAAAAGCACTTCGCTTTGTTTTCAAGTATTCATCACCAACATTCCAGTGTTCTCAGTAATTCCAGTACCTGAATAACAACCCAGGTTAAGTGAAGCCATAATAAATTCAGATGTTTGCATGCTTTGGTGTTCCCAGAACCAGTAAATTTAACAGCTGAGAATGCAGTACAGTGTGAAGTTGCTTCAAGCTGTTTAGATTCTATTAATTTTCTAGGACTACGTTAAAATAATTTTTATACAATTTCAGACATCTTCCTTTTACAAGATCTTAACACTGTAATTATGAAAAAAAAATCTTACCAGGGGTTTGATTGTCCTTGAGCTTTCCCACAGCAGCTGCCAAGGATGATGTTTCACACTTGTACATAATTACAGTCAGCACTTTCCCATGAATTAGGAAAAACTTTTCCTCATAACACCACAACTGCAAAATATTAAAATGTATCATTAATGAGATGAGCAGAAAAGTGAGTTCCTTCACTGATGTGTAACTTCTTATAGTAAACTTCAACTGGAAGTCAGTGATCAGATTATTTTAAATTATTTTTGGTAGGTTTAACATTTGTTAGCAAATCTTCATTAACTGCTCATTTTAAATACAGAAATTAAATGTGTTGAGTATTTTTCCAGAGATGTCCTAAAATACAGTGGCTGCTCCAAGGCAGTAAATCCACTGAAAAATTAATTTCTTAAGTTTCCTTCTGTGTAATTTTAAGACAAAAGCAGTCAGCTGTTCTGGTTCACTAGTGCATTTATTCATTAGGTGTCATTTTACCTATCTGACTCTTGAATAGCTTGAAATGCTTTTCAGGCATTCACAGAATCGTTTAGACCCTCAACTGCAAATTGCCTGAACAGAACAGACACTGCTGGGTTTTGTGTTCAGTGATTTTATTCACACCAAATAATCATTATCATGAGAAGTGACAAAGTACTAAATGATCACAGAAATTCCTACAGATCAGCACTCTCCCAATGAATATTCTGACAGAAACTACTCATCAACAGTATTAATTTTGCTGCAGAAGTTGCAATTAATGCTCTTCCAGCAGCAGCAGAGCTCTGCTGCCCAACACTCCCTTCCCTGTTTGCCAAATCCACAAAGCTCAAGGACCTCAAACCCATGGCTGAGCTTTACCTGGCCACTGGTCCCCAGAGGCAGCTCCTTTGAGGTTTGCAACGTCTGAAATTTTGTATTCCATATGGTCAGGCATTCTGAGGGAAGTAAGAAATAGCTGAGACCAAAATGCAACATAAGTGCTACATTTGCCTTTGCTACTTTCAGTTACAAAAGCTGGAGGAAACAGAAATAACTGTTTCAAAACAGCTCAGCCAGTATTTAGCATTAAGAATTACATCACTCAGGCTCAATCTCAATTCGAATAAAAACTGGTTTACCAGTGAAGAGATTTAAACCAGAAGCTGGGACAAGAGGGGCAGCACAATTTTCCCAATTACTGCTTTGCCCAAGGAAATTTTACAACACCTTAATATGATTTTTCAAGTTACCTCTGGGTTCTTTCCCAGGTACAGCCAGACTGCCCAACACTGCAACGTGGTCTTTGTCCAGGACAACTAAAGATGTTCCTTTCAGAACAGCTCCAGATACTGAAAGGTTTAGTAGTAGTGACTTGGACAAAATTTCTTCTTCTTCCTCCTCTTCTTCAGTATCTTGCTGCAGGGGTATCAGAACCTGGTACACAGAGTCATTAGAATCTGCCAAAAGAAAAATAATAATCACTCTTTTACAGTTGTTTTTTGTGGAAAAAACCTGTTTGATATCATATGGCAAAAGGACATCCAAAACCAAAAATATCCAGTGAATGATGAAAGAAGAATTAATACAGGATAATTAAAGAACTTATTATGAACCAAAGAAGCAAAATAAAGGTACAACAATAAAGGTGTAATGAGACCTCCAGGGTACAAGTGATCACAGGTAGGAACAGTTTGCTTTTGCAACCATTAAAGTACCAATAATCTTTAATTACTACTTGTAGCTGTTTAAGGAAGTTTAGAAAACTAAGAATATTAAACAGCAATTCATAAATATGAACATTTTATGTCCTTTCATACAATTCTTTGCTTCATTATCACAACCCATTAACAAATTTAACTTACACAAACACAGAAGTGTGACAGTTTGGTTTGTTATATGTGCTGTGAAACATAGTGGCTTGGCTGATTCCTGTTGTTCAAGCTTGTATTTGTGTAGACTACTCAGCTTAGGTTTCTGTATATAGACAAAAAAATCCTCATCCTAAAAGAAAAATAAGAAAAGAAAATTTCCCTTAATTTACACAAAGAAGATATAACAGAAATTCAGATACCTGTACTGCTTAACTTTGGACATTGTGCAAAATTAGGAAACTGTTTTCTATAGGATGTACAGAATCATTTGGAACAGTCTGGAGACTAACAAGTAAAGACAATTCTTATTTGACACAACAAATGTATTTGCAGGAAGAAACATTTGCAGAAAGACAGATTCATGTTTAATTCCTTTTTTAAAAACATACATCCTATTCAATAGTTCTTCACAAAGAGTGATGAAGAGTTGCACAATGTCTACTGTACTTCATCTTATTAATTGTTCTCTGCAGCTCTGACAGCCTGACTTCTCAGCCCTGAATGCAACACAGCTTCCATTTAACTGCTGTATTGACTAAATCACGATAATGATTCCACTAAAAGCTGTTAAAATCAAATTAAACCAGTGATGGATTTTGAAAAAAGCACTCAGGTCTCCTGCTATGAGAGTTTTCAAAATAAAAAGTATTTAACTCACTTTCTCAGTAGTGAAAATTAAGACAGGTTGTTGGCCTTCCATAAAAGCTCCACTCCACCTAAAATCAGAAAGCAGGGTGAACATCCTCCAAATTCTAGGTTTATACACAAGTCCTATCACTATTCCTGATGCACCTTCTAATTTTTAGGAAATCTCTATAAATAACTCCAAGATTTTAAAAACAATGTGTTGTAAGAAAACACCCAGCCCCGTGATCATGGTCTTTGATTTCCCCCCATCTCCTCAAAAGAGGGAACAACTTTCATCATCACAGTCGATTGCTCTGAAGAAGAATCATCACAGAGTGGCATCACTTACCTGATGACTTCACCTGAGATGATGTTTTCAATCTCCTGCTGAGGGGCTTCCAAGAGCACATCCAGCGTCCGAACCCCCCCTCCCCTGAACAGCACCAGTGGCCCCCCGTGGGGCAGGGAATGGATCCTGTACACATCTGCTGAGAGCTGCAAGAACAAAACCAAATCTGTTCTCTGCTACACTACCCTGAACATGGAGTTCTTTATTCATTATTCTACCTTTTTCCAATAAACTTTTAACTGAAGAATGATGAACCTGTAAGATTCTTAATAATGTAGAGATAGTAGTTGCTGATTTACTGAAATGCCACAAATAATGCTAATCACTACCCAACAAAAAGCCAGGAAAATGTCCTGATGAGCATCACATCCTTGAATCACACCAGAAAAAAAATGACAGGATCAGGAGGTCATACAACTGCTCTACAGCAATACACAAAGTGATGTTTAACACCTCAACTAGCAGAACATGAAATCTGTAACTGAACACAATTCATCATCTTTAAAAAGTCCTCAGAAATGCTGGCTTTGGCATAACAATCACTTTAAGATAAATATTCTGAAGATAAAGTCAGTGCAAGTGGATTCCTTGCAACATTCCACAACATCATGAAGCACAAGTTAAGCTAGAATGTAATATGGCCAATACAATGAAAATTAGAGCACTTTTCCCCTCCACCAGGATCCAAAACACATAAAAGAGAACACATGAAGGAGACTTACTGTTGCTTTAAAGGCTTTGTCCAAGTTAATGTCTTCATTCTTCCAAATTCTTAAAACCTTTAAGGGAAGCATCATTTTTAGGTAAATCAGTAACACAACTTCTCAGCACTCAAAATACCAGCAAAGGCAACAGGAGGAAAACACACAGGGAGTATTCACAGTGACCTGAGTGGGAACTGCCCCAGGGGGGAGCAGAAACAGCAGGAATAAAAACCAAGCTCAGAAATCCTGAATTGGAAAGAAAGGACAGCAAAGAATAAAAAAACACATCAGAACTCCAAATGAAAATAGATCAGCGTGATGGAGACAGGTGAGATCCAGATGGCTGATTTTCACAAGCAATGCAAGTCCAGGAGTGACATTTCATCAACAACAATGAAAAGCCAAAGGCTCAGCATGATCTAAGTAAATGCTACACATGCACAGAGAAACTTTTAACTGTGAAACAAGCAGAAAAACAAAGATGGGGACATGAATTATTGTAACCATTCCAGTACCATGATCATGCAGCTGTAAATGTCACCCAGGCTGTGAGAGAAGAAATAACTCATCCTTAGGGAGTGTATGCATGAGGCACTGGGGATCTCCTGTGTTTAAAGGGCTGCCACACCATGGTGCTCAGCACAGAAGCTGCCCATGTCACCAGTGTGCCAAGGGCTCCCCACACTTTCAACCAGAAATTTCACACTGCTGATTTTTTCCTACCTACATTCTCTCAGGAGGATCCCACCAAATCCTTTTTCCCTCTAAAGAAGGATGAAGGCTCTCACCTTGTCGTCATGAACTGCAATGTACTCGTGGGTTTCAAAGTTGCACACGACAGGACAGGTGAGAATCTGCCCATGTTTAACCGACCAACAGCCCAGGGGCTTCTGATCCGAAATCTAGAGTCAGAACAAAGACACTGCAATTAAAATGTAACATATGAAAGATCACTTTGGGGACTTCTCTCATGACAGAAAGTAAATGTGAGGCAGCCACAGCTGACCTGAATTAGAATATTAAAATATGGGAACTGCTATTCTCACAAACTCCTCTTGAGCATTCATGTTTCTATCCCTAACATCAACAATTTCAGAATAACAGGAAAGAACTCTATATTAATTAGATTTCTTTTCATGTAAGAAATAACTTTGACCTGTAAGAGTGTGAAGGGTTTATGCCATGAAGCACAGGTACAAGGCATGGCTTTTTCAAAAGGGCAGATACTACTTTGATCACTAGTGTAATTTGCTTTTACTGACTAATGGAATCATACACAGACTTGTGGTTTTTCTCTTCCTATTTCAAGGTGAGTTATTGACATCAAGAGCACGTGGATTTTGCAGTCTGAACTGTTCTGTGTGATTCACACCCGACTGCTCTGAGGGCACTCAAACCCCTCTCCTCACTCTGGAGTACACTGGGTGTATTTACAACATGGTTGTGTTGTCACCTATGGTCCTGGCAGCAGGAATAAACAACCCAAAGGAGGTTGTATCGTCAACCCACTTAGATCATGGAATGGTCTGGGTTGGAAAGGACTTCAGACCACCAAGTCCCACTCCTGCCATGGCAGGGACACCTCCCACTGTCTCAAGGTGCTCCAAGCCCCGTCCAACCTGGCCTTGGGCACTGCCAGGGATCCAGGGCCTGCCCACCCTCACAGGGAACAATTCCTTCCCAATATCTAACCTGAACCTACTCTCTGTCATTTTAAACACATACCCGCATGGATGTGATAGTCAACTAAACACAGAAACCCAAATACTTGCCTTAAAGTTTCTTATTATGGTCTACTGAATAACAGAGACCAGAACACACTTTCATTTTCAGGTGCTGTAAACTAAAGTCTTCCTGCTGCCAGCAGGACGGCAGCTGACACTGAGCTGACAGCCCAGAACCCGGCACTGCAGGGAACACGTACCTGTGGCTTCGGGAAAGTGTTTTTGGGACGGGGAATGGACAAGAGAATATCAGCAAAAGGAGAGACCCGCGAAAAAGCGTCCGAACCGCCCCGTGTTCCCGAGCAGAGGGAACGGGGACAGCGGGGAGCGCAGGGGGCAGAGCATGGCCGGGCCGGGCTGGAGCCGCTCCCAGGCCGGGGCCGTTCCCTCTCCCGCGTCCCGCCGGGGATGGCGGCCGGGGACAGCGGGGCCTGGCCCGGGCAGGAGAGAACGGCCCTGGCCCGGGAGAGAGGGGATACGGGAAGGAGCGCGGCCCCGGCCCTGCCCGGGACAGCCCCCATGCCGGGGCTGCCGGGGCGGCGCTGCCGCCCCCCGAGCACGCGCGGGCGGTACCTTGAAGAGCGTGGCGGCGCGGCCGCGCTCGGTGAGCAGCACGAGGTCGCGGCCCGGGCCCGGCTCCAGGCACAGCCCGGGACCGCCGCCGCCGGGGCCCGGTCCGCGCAGCGTGAAGCTCTCGCACAGCGCCGCCATTTTGGCCAGGTCCGGCTCTCGCGAGTGTTGGCACGGTGCGCGCGCCCCCGCGTGACCCGGGGCGGGGCCGGCCGGGGTCGGGACGAGCCCGCCGCTGTCGCGACAGGGAGCGCGCGCCGCTGTCGTGCGGCCCTGCCCGGCCGGGCCTCGCTTTCCCCCGAGCGCGCAGGGCGGCTCCTCAGCGGGCTGCGGCTGAGGCTGTGCGAGCACGCCGCGTTCCGCATGTGTTAGAAACTCTAAGTATTGTAAAGGCTAAGGAAAGCGGGTAACGGTAGTGTCAGAACAGCGCCACAAAGCGGCACAGCCGGGGCTCCGTGCGGATCGCCCTCTCTCAGGTATCCCCGGGGCATTTCGTGCACTCTGCCCATCACCCCCGCCGCCATTCCCACGGCTCGGCTGGTAGGGCCAGGATATGCTAATGAGGGGTCAGGTTTATTCTAATGAAGGTCACGTGCACGCCAATGAGCGTGGTCACGTCTCTGTTAATGACGGTCACGTGGATGTTAATGAGGCGGTCACGTGTGCGCTCATTCACTCGGGGATGGCGGTGAAGCTTCCTCGGGCTCTGAGGCGCCCTCAGACCCAGCCCCGCTGGTTTCGGCCTCCCCGTGCGGGTGCTCCGTGCGGTACCGGGGGATCGGCTCCGGTGGCAGGGCCGGGCACACTGACCCAGCGGCTGCCGGGATGTCCCCGGGGCTGCGCCGGCTCTGTCCCCTTTGCGCCCTGCCATTTCAAATTAAAAACCTTTCCAGTCCCCTCGTTGTTCCCCCTGGCCTGTCCCACGCTGCTCTGAAGCTTTTCCCTCCTGAAAGAGCGCTGCAGTTCCTCTGGAGCAGGGAAAGCTTCGTTTCTATGGAGAAAGTCTCTGTAAAAGCTTGTAAAGAATCGTTGTGCAAGGGAAATTTCTGTTGGCTAAAATTAACTGACTTGGAGACGAGCCTGAGAGGATTCGACTGGTCTCTTTTCCAGTATTTTCCAGTTATTTGGTACAACACTGAGCTGCCAAACCCCGCATAAAGAATTCGATTCCCCACTGAAAAACTTCCTTGTCAGGCAAATGGTCATTTACAAGTGAATGGGCTAATGCCAGACTGATGGGGCACCTGCTCCGGTAAAACCTTTACAGAGCTGGGGCACAACAGAACCCGGGAGAGGCTGGAAGTGCTTTAAATTTTCCTCACAAAGCTAATTCTTTGTGCTATTTAATTTTGAGGAAATGACTTGCAGAGCTGGGCTAGTACATGTTAATGAGGAGGTTCCTGCCTACAAGAAATGCAGTAAGAGGAAACAGCCACCGTTGTAAAGAATAGTTGTTGGTAGTTTATTTACAACAAAATGCAACGAAAAATACAATATTAAAAATAATAAATAACTTGGAAAAAACCAGAAACTAAGTGATATGAGAAAAATTACAGTCAAATTCTCCTGCTGAGCCTTGCACTATCGAATGTGCAGAGCAAATCACGACTTGGTCCTTCTGTGATGGTGGTGATGCATTGCCTGATGTTGCCACCAGTGCTCTAAATAAAAGAAATTAATTACTGGACATAACAGAATCATGTGGAATTATCACAGAAATGAAATAAACCAATAAAACCTGTTTTAGTGACACCACAAAACTACAGGAGATCATAATTCAATGACCATGCTGTTCATTTAAAGCAAAACATTGTTAGACTTATTTAGCAATTTTAACTTACACATAGAAAACCAAGTCCAAACAATGGCAACAGAAAATTTCCTATTGACAAGAGCTTGAATTCTCTCTTACTGCACTCACTAATTCATAAAAAGCATATACATTTGGCTTATTTCAAAGGATAACACATTGTTTTGAAGTTATAGTGCAGCAAGCTTCAAAGCAGTTTTAGCAAAGTATAGCGGTCTTGTTACAAACTGAAATTCAAGGAACAAATATTTCAGTTTCAAAGTCTCTACAGCAGCAATTAATGCAAATTGGCTACTAGATGTCACAAAATCACCTTCCAGAATAATCAAAATGCCAAAGAACAAAGTCAAATAGTTTCTTTCCATAGGATTTATCCAGTCCTTTACAAAATTAACCATTACATTCATAAGAAATCCCATCAGGTACGTGTTTCAGGAATGTGCTGCTCCTCACAGCTTTTGTGGATCCCTCCCTTTTTGATTTTTTAGGAGATTGACCCTTCTGAAGCTGCACTGAATTGCCAGTTGTTTTGTAATGATTGTTCTATCCAAAATACACAAAAGTACAAGCAAAGCCTGGAGGTTTTTATAGAAACCTGAACAAACTCATCACGGTTTTTGCTCTGAACTGTATTCTCCTTAATAAAAAATTCCTTGCCAAGTCCTAGCAGAGCTGCATCATGGAATTCTTGTCACTGTGGCAGAGAAGAGGAACATGGCTGTGTTCACCATGCTCTGAGGCTGTACTCAGTACATAATCACAGCGTTTATTTTTTCAAATAAAGTGTGGAACACCTGCAAAACTCTCTATTTTAATCCTAATAAATGTGTCTGAAACTACAACAGAAAGGGAAAAATCAGTACTGAAAACAACCCTTTCTCCTCAAGGTGCTACACTGAAATACTCAGACCTTCCTTCTCATTTCATTTCGTGTGCCTGCTGGGAATATTCTAAAAAAAAAGCTATCTTACCCTAAATAGCAGCCAACCAAACAGAAAAAGGCATTTAAAGATCATATTGACCAGATGGGTGATGACTGCTGGGTAAAGCAAGGCAGAACTCAGCCCTGGGTACTTCCACAATCAGTGAAAACCTGGGATATTCTTACCCAAAGCATTACAGATCCTTGAACTGGCCTTGATGAGGCAGAAGCTGCTCCTGACCCTGCCAGGGGTGAGTCCAGTGTGGGGACACTGAAACTCAGCACAGCAGGGGGATCCTGTCTCTCTCTCTTACATCTCTGCCATCCAGATATGCAAACCTGTCCTGTTCAGGTAGGCTAATGGTTTTCACAAATGACTTATCCCCAAACCGACTTCATATCATGATCAATGTGTTGGAAATCAATCAGTTAAACACCAGGAAAGGTGGGACTGCTGTGGTCTAATAATCTGTGTCAAACCCAGATTCCAAAATGTGAATAGAAACAGTCACGTGTGAGCACCAGGACACTGAATAGAGCTGAGCAAATTTGTCTTAGACAAATTAAAAATCCATTGAAAAAGACTTTCAGGTGGAGCAAATCTGAACTATTTTGGTATAGGCCAAAGTCAGGCAATGAGAAAACAACCAAACAATGCTTTCCCTTTGCTGCCAATGTTCCAATCTTGATACTAAATCAATAATGACAATAAAAACATTACACTTGATCCTATGATTCCATAATGTGCACCCTTGTTAAGCTGAAATCATAAACCAACGTAGGGAAGTTTTGTTTTCAGTATTACTGTGACTTCTTTTTAAACAAAACAGCATCACTGTCAGGTCACCAGTGACTTGGAATTACCAGCTCTGGGAAGAAAAGTAAAGCCAAGCATGGATGGGACATGGGAGAATGCAGGAAGTCAGACCACAGCAAACTCACAGAGAGCTCCTGGATTTTGCTGGCTGCAGGATTTTCACTATCAGACAAATGAACACTTGTTACAGTGCAGGTTGGCAGTGGCATTACTTCTGCTCCCAAAACATCCCCCTAAGTACCACACATTCCACAAAACTTGTGCTGCAGCTGCAGCCAGCGAGGAGCTCAGTGCATTTCAGCCACTGTACCCAGGCTTGGGCACCCCCAAACTGAGTGTTCAATATTCAGTGACAGCTCAGCTCAGGAGAAGTCTCTTTATTTCTCAATCCATGAACCATCAGTGGTGGCACAGAGTATCCCTCCACTGGGAACATGATTCAGTAGGAGCTGTCATTCCCTGGGACTTAAGAGTGGCTCATTGATGTCACCAAGGGAAAGGAACTGCAGCAGCCACGGAACAACAGCTTGTGTGGAAGAGAGCAAAGTGCCCCAAAGAGGGGGCAGCAGGGAAAGGGTCTCACCCAGTTCATGCTTTGAAGAGGAAGGAAGAGACCACTCCTGCAATTTATTTTTCTCCTTCTTCCACTGTCTACACTTCCCTCTGGGAAACATCCTTGTCTACAATTGAATTCCTGAGATTGAAGAGTGATTTCACACACAGACCAGGAAGAACACTTCTGGCTCCTTAACATCACCCACAATTTCTCTGCTTTTTGAAGTGACTGATTTTGTCCCCCTTCCCCAAACGAGGCAGTGCCTGGACCCAGCTCTGTCTGATTGTTCTGTTTACCAAAGATGTGAGGCAGGGAAGAAAAAGGAGTCTCCTGTTTTCTTCTCTTTACATTCAAGGTCTCCCAGCCTAACTACCACTCTTCTTCCAGCGAGGAAATGATAGAATTCATTGCTTTTGTTTCTTAACTGGCACAATTCAGCTGCTTTTCTCAATGTCACAGAACACCACTGATGAACACCAACACTCTGAGCTCACAAAAGGACAGGGGAGAGCTAGTAAAATACATTATCTACAAGAAATAGGTGGTTCCTTTTATAAATTCTGTGCAAGGTAGAAATAGTTCAATGGCCTCAAAGTCAGTATAATTAATTACAACTGGGGCTTTGATACAGTGATATTTTAGGTTTGAAAATATTTGTGTTTTGTGTTTTAGGCCCCAAATCCTGAGTCATATTAAGCAAAATGTGGATCTGTTAGTGTTCAAGTACAATGAGTTACAGGTTAATGAACACACAGGAGAAGCCTGAGAGTGGGAAAGATTTTAAAATTGGTTATAAAAGAAGAAAAAGGGAGGGTTTTTTTTCTGTTAACCCTGCATTCTAGTTGGCACTAATTTGCCTCAGAAGTCCTTGGCAGATTTACTTAATATCTACTCCTAATTATAAATGCTGTGACCTAGATGAGGGTTTGCAGGCAGAATACTGCTACAGAAAGATTGGTTTTCGTTTATAGCATCCCCTCAGACTGTTCCATTGATGTCAGTAAGATGCACCATATGGCTTGAAACACTACTTTAGGAATATATAAACTACTTTCTCTTGCATGCACTTTTTCAGAAGGTTTTAAGGATCAGGTCTGAGGAAAGGAATCGTCTTTCCACACCGGAAAGATTATTTGAAACAAACAAAAAAACCAACCAACAAACCACCACGACCTTTGTAGCAATTGAGTTATGTCACTCTTGCTGTGGCAGACATGGCTTATCAGGAGGAAACATGCAGGGTTAATTTAAAAGGTTTTTTTGGATGGGTCTGGAAGAGTGAGAGTTTCTGGAGCAGACTTTTTCCGAGGCCGATCTTTGGGAACTGTTAGGAAATCAGGAGCATCTGTGGAGAGAGGAGTTGATGGAGCACTAGATGGAGCACTGCGGGTTGAGGAAGGCATGGAAATGTTAGAGATGGATATTGCCGGTGGGAAAATCCCAATCTTCTTGTTGGTAGCTTCCTGAGTGGCTCGTTCAAACTCTCGGACTTCATCCATTGTCATGTCTTCAATAAGAAGGAACGAAAGACAAAGGCATGTTAGAATAATTTCAAATAATCATTTCATTAACTCAGTTAAACTACTTCCATCCAAATCCTAAATCAGGGAATGATTGCTTATCATGCATCTCATTAAGTGATTCTCCACATGAATGCCTCCCCATTGTAAGGCACTGACTGGAGCACAATGAGCACAATGTAAAAGAAACAAAGTTTTAAGTACATTAATCACGTACTAATGGTTCCTCTACCTGGGTCTGACTGAATAAAGATTACTGCCTCAGTAATTGCTGGGAAAATCCAGCTATTCCACAGGCAACTGAAGAGTACATTTAGATACAGTCAGCAGGCAGCATTTTCAGCATTTTTCAGAACTCCAAACAAAATATAACTGAAAGGGGTTTTAAATTTTTCATTTAGATTACGAGCCCAAGTGGGCAAAGGGTTGTCACGGTTTGTTCACCTGCTGTAATTACCAAGGGATGGAAAATTCTCTCTCCTTCCATTGACTTGTAGCTGCGGCTTCATGCACAGGACCGAGCTTGTTTTGCTTTTCCACTGATAAAGCCTAAAGGATTCCCTCTCACTTGACAGAGCCACAAAATTCCAAGCCGCGCTTCCCAACTTTCCATCCGGAATCTGCACTGAAGCCCCGCTGGGCAAGTGGCAAATGCACGGCTCTCAGCTCGCTGCCGAACGAGAGATGAAAGCCCTCGGGAATGGGAAGCCGGGGGCCCGGGCCGTGTCCTGAGGTGCCAGAGGTGTCCCACAAGAGGGCAGCGCGATCCCAGCCCTGCACAGTTCCCGTGCCATCCCGAGGGAATGACATCTGCTACAAACTGGGAAGCTGAGCAGAAAATCAGCGAGGCTCTTCTGGAACCTGCTGCTCCATGCCTGCAGCGCCTGCAAGACGCCCACCGAGCCAACTGAAGGCAATGTTAAGATTTTTGCTGAATGTCAAGTTAAATTCATAAATTTGAAGTATTTCATTAGACCATTTATAGATTCTTTGAGCCACAAAAGCTCAAAACCCTAGAAATATAAAACCGGCAGTTTTTTATTCAATTAAGTCTCACATATTCGAGTGTCTGAAGCACAGGACTGGCAGTGGGAATTACCAAACATTTGAAAAATCCCCGTCCTTCAGGGCACTGATGCTTTTTAGCCCATCCCAGCTGCACACATGTGCAACCTTGGCTGTCAAAGCAGCTTTTTGTTGTGTTCCAACATCACATTAAATCGACAAAAACGTGCACGGTGCCGGCTGCCTTCTCTCCTCCTGCACCACATCCCAGGGACCTTTCCAGCCCACACTGGCACTCATTAGGAGTGAGAACGACTCCTGATTCACATCTGACAGAAGTGCTGGCAATAAACAGATGGTGCCAGGGGAACTATACCTACTCGTGTTGGAGAAAGGTTTGAACCTGTTTTGCTGGTTTACACTTTGTTTCACACCCTGTGACAGTGGGTGAGCATTTCTGCACTTGAAGTGTCCCAAATCCCCCTGAAATCACAAGGATTTTGATTGAGGAATTCTGTATGACATGAACCAAAAGCTGTCTTGGACAAATGAAGGGAACAGGAAGGTTTCTTGGTGCACTGTCCTTTGAAGTGAAGTCTTGCTGAGTGGAGCCTCCAAGACTCTTCATTTTCAATTCAGACACTTCAATTGACTTCTACTTTTTAGCTTATATTTGCTTTAATTTCCTTCTGCTGTGATATGTGATATTTGCATTGTACACTCAAGGAAAGAGTCCTTAAACTGAGCTAGAAAGACTCAGATTCACTTTTTCCTTTTCATTAATAACAACTTCTGTTCTGACCTCAATGACAATTTTTCCACATGAAGACTACAGGTGGCAGACTTCATTCAGAACCAAGTCCTGAAGTGTAGAGCCAAAATCTGAACTCATTCTTTACTAAGGAGTAACCTTGATGTCAGTGAAGCTGCTGTGTCACAACCACAAGAATTTCCTTCCCAGGGACTACACAGACAAGATCTCCTCAGGCTGGGGACGGCTGGCACTGAGCAAAAGCCAAGGAAAGACTTGAAACCCTTCAAGCCTTGCCCCACAATGACAGCATGACTAAAGCCAGCACTGAGTTCCACAGCACCATTAGCAGAAATAAAGGAATAATGACATTTCAGGAGCAAAGGCCACTGCATCTTCTCTATATGCAGAGAGTATCAATCTCTAATTTTAGGCCTCTACTTGTGGGGCCCAAATTAGGTAATGAAGTACTTTATGAAATCTCCAGAATTTGAACCAGAGAACCTACAGAGAAATCTGCCCTTTTCCACAAACCACTGTTACATGTTTCTGAAAATACTTCCCACCTTGTTGGTAGCTAATCAATGATGGTGACATTAAAGTTACCTTGAAAAGATTGAATAACTCATTAGATTTTTTTCCTGGTGAAACAAAGAATTTTGTGAGTCCCATGGAAGTTTTCCACTCCCCATGTTCTTGGCTTTTTGACTGGACCACTGTGAACTCCTACATTTTTTAACTATTCAAAGAATAGAAAGTAAAAATCCTCTTTCACTTCCTCTTTATGCATCCAACTGAAATTTGAGTGTTGTGTTTTCCTGGAAGCCAGGGAGCTGTATATGAACCCAACCCCACCCTCCCTTACATAACTGGCAGGGTTACAGTGCAAAGCAAAGGCAGGATTGCACTTCATGGAGAAAGATTCTGTTCTTATGGAAGCAAAATCTCCCCAGAATTCCACTGACTGATCGACAATTGGTTGCTCTTTTCTGGTTTGTGCAGGTGTATTGGCTGAGGATGGGCAATATGTTTTAAAAATTGACATACTCTTGCTTTGGCATGGCTCTCTATTTCATCCACAGTAGATGAATGTTGGTTGCAAACTTTAATGTTGGTTTTTTCATGCATATTTTTCTCGTATTCTCGAACATCATCCATAGTCATATCTGTAAAAAGTCCAAAATTGTTGGCATTTTCCATTGATTCAGTGCAAACTTTTTTTTTTTTTTTCCTTAAGGAGAAGGTTCTAGGAACACAAAGTCTTTCAGCAGAAGCCAACTAAGGATTTTTTAAAAAGCAAGGAGCAACTAGCTTTATGAAAATTGCCTCATAAAGGTAGTTGTGTCAGCCAAGGAAGGTGCAAGGTTAAGTCAAAGGGAGTCAGAGAACAGGAAGGAGTGGAAATTGTTTAGGAGTATCTGTGTAATGTAAGGTAGGCAGGAAGTACTGAAGTGCAGGCCTTGGCAAAGGCCAAGATCTTCTAAAGAGATTTTAGAAGATCCTTTGGAATAAAGGATAGATACAGAAATATTATAAATATTTACTTACCTTTCCAGCACTTGCAAAAAGAGTTTTTGTTAACTTTGCATTGTACATCTCATAACCAGCAAAACCCTTAGTGTTAGAGCCCACACCAGTTTAGATTCCAAAAACTAACAATTAAACTGATTAGTGAATTAATAGTGACTATGTTAATGGTTATGTAGCCTCGAGCAATTGAATGAATGATGAAAATTAGAAATATCCCACAAATGGGGCTGATCCCCCCAGCAGGATCACTGAGCACTGCCCAGCCTGGCTGGGGGTGTCCACCCAGCACAGCCTGTCAGGTGCTGTGGAACACCAGGCAATGGTTAACACCTTTAACAGGATTTGTCATCAACCACAGCTCCAGCAAAAACATAAAGAATCCAAAAAAGTGACCTGGGACTCTCCTGAGTATTCCCATGCTTTCCATAAATCCACTGGGGAGTGAGGAGTCAGAGCAGGAGCAGTCAGAGTTTGGTCTGTTCTTTACTTTGGTAACTCGTAAAAACAGCCATCAACTTTGTACTCAACACACTGAAGAGTATTTTATTAGCAGAGTCTGCTTGCAAATGGGTGCCCCTTTGGCCATGCACTGGGATCTGCTCTCGAGGCTGCCATTTCCCTCAAGTTTACAATGTGCCACTGGGATTTGGGAATTCTTGTATCACCCCACTCCTTGTTCTGTGCTGGGAGGCTCCTGCTACATTTTAGGAGGCAGCTTTTAAGGCAAGATACAACTCCAGCTGTTGTAGTGGCAGCACAGTGTCATAATTCATCAGGAAAAGGAAATGCAGTCTAAAATTTTGATTAAAAGGAAACATGGAATACCCCTAACTCGTACTCTTTCAGTCTTTTACTGTTATCTGGAATGAGAAACAAGCTCAGAAGCCGTGTCAGTAGCATGCTGGGATGCACTTTGCCAAGCAGAGAACATGCTCTTTATTAGTAAGTAACACTGAGAAAATAGAATTTCTTAATAATAAGGCTAAATACAGTTTAGTAAATTAAATGACAAAACATCTTCATACTTACAGGGTCAGCAACAGCAACCAGATATTAACATAACACATTGCTTATTACACTGATTATTTGGTTCAGTTTAGCTATCATCATCTCCAGGTTTTTCTCAAACTTTCATTTTAAAAGAGGTTAATAGACACTTAAAAATTATAATTTTGATGCTAGATTATTTTATCTATTTTATTAAGCCCAGTTTTTTTAGATTTTGTACTTAGGCTGATAATTAAACTCTTAAAAATACATTATATTAATTAGTAAAAAGGCTTACTGACAGTAAAAATCCACAAGATAATTGTGTATCACAATATTTCATTTGTGGAAAGAATATTTTTGATAGGGAGATTTCAGACTTAGGAGGGGAAAATCTACAGTGAAGCATTTTTGAGCTAAACCTATTTGGTATGTTTAACTTCATGGAAATTCATTTGTCATCATTATCAGTAACTCTGCTAAAGTGCAGCTGACACTTCGCTCCTCAGTAACGTTCTCCATCTCTCACTCCATGGATATTTTGGGTAGACTGGGAGCAAATTTATGGGCTCAATTTTTACATGAAGTCAGGCTGTTTTATTTAAAGTTACCAGTTTCCCTGACTTGTACAGGAAAAAGAATGGATTGCACTATTTCAGGTAAAATAAGAAACAAATCTAAAATAAAAAAAATAAAATAGCTCTGAAGAATTCTCTCACTGAATATAAAATTCTCTTACTAGTTTACAGCTATTCCAATAGAAAAAGGTATTTTTAGCAGTTTCAGTATTTTTATGACCATTACAGCACAAGATTTTCACGCAGTATTAAATTTATAAGAACACTGTGATTTCAAAAGCAATTTTTTCTCCATTTCCAAACAATGAGCCCGTGGTTAAATTCCAGTGCAGGGCTGTGACACCTCTGAGATGTGTCTGCAGCAGTGACTGTTCCTGAGCAATGCACAATGGTTCTGAGCTCTGATGAGAGAGGTGTTCCTCACCCACCAAATGCCCCAATTGGTGTTTCCTGAAGCTTGAGGAGGGCCTAAATGAACATTCTAAATCCATTGCCAGATTCCCATGATACGTTACAGGTCTGTCTCAGAACCTGTTTCAAGAACAGTTGTGATTATTCTGTCTTACAGAAAATGCATATAAAAGGTACAAACCCAGTGAGCTGTTTCTAGATAATGGAATTGGCTGGTTTGCCACTCAGATTGCTTTGTCCTGCTGGAAGTGCCCCTATTCCCACAGCTGGCTCATGCATTCCCAACACTTTTTGGAATCATAACAATCCATATGAATAGTTTAAAACTTTCCTTAAAAGCTGGCAATGTGTTGGATCAGAGGCCTAAGGAGTCTGCAGTATGGAAACGGCTGCAAGTTAAGGCAGCCTTAAGAAGAAGCTTTCTTCAAACTTGCATGGGGGTCTCCATACAGATGACTCCTGCACTGGTGCAGTTCCACTACATGCTGGGATGGAAAGGCATCCCTGGGTTCTGCCTGCTGCCTAAATCCAGCATCCCTGGAAGTGTCCAAGGCCAGGCTGGATGGGGCTTGGGGCAACCTGATCTAGTGGAAGGTGTCCCTGCCCAGGGAAGGGGGTGGGAGGAGATGATCTTTAACATGGTTCCATCTCCTCCCTTAACAACTCAGACTAGGACCTGATGATCCATGAAATCAAATGGAAACCTGCTGTCAATTGTCTCAGGGTTTGCACCAGCCCTTTGATAGGGGCTGGCTCTGGAGGACACTCACCATACCACTCATCCACCCAGGCAAACGCCTGCCGGTGACCGATCAGAAGGATGTCTCTGACCACCTGCAAACAAGGAAAGGGTTAGAGGCCTCAGCAGCAACAAAACATCTCATCTGTGTCTTTCAACATGATTCAAAGTGAGAAACCCTCTGACAGTTTTGTGTCTAAAGAGCCATGCTGGCTGTAAAGGCTTCTAGTCCAGCTTCCCACTGCAAGTGGGTCTGTTGCCAACACTGAATCATGGCTGTGACTAGCACGGGAATCCATTTGGGAATGTGACATATCTGGAACTACAGATTCCACTAATCTTTGGCCAGTTAGACATTCTGGATCTCTTCCCTTCTGTTTTTCAAACATGTAGAAGGTCAATACTACGAAAAATTGTATCACATTGTAGTTATGCTATTTATCAACTGATTTTTTCATAGATTGACTGGAAAACTTTCCCACTATCTCTTCCTAAAGAATTCTTCACCTCACTTGCTATGTGTATGGGACCCCTGTATACAGAAATACTTCAGCTCATATATTGGTCACAGCACTGAAAATGTTGTTGATAGTTTTTCTCAACCTTAGGCCTGAGCAGCTCCAGGCTTTGTCACGTTCGTACCCAGAGTGAAGCCCTGGGCTCTGCTCCAGCTCCTTCAGACCTTGTGAGAGGTCTGAGCAGACTGGGCTGAGCTCCCAGGCTTCTCCACAGCCATAGCCACATTCCTGGGAGTGCTTGAGTTCTGCTTATGTGAAGGATAAGAAACAGCTCCTGTTTCACTGACCTTGTGTACAAATTGCTCTACTCTGGTTTGAAGTCCCCAGACTTCAAATTTCACAGTCACAAGTTTGTAGGAACACATAATTGGCTGATGGGTCTCTCTCCAGCCTTCTTTCAATTGGCCTCTCCCAGTTTTCTGTGATTTGAAGTATTTGGGATCCTGCAAAACAAAGAAAACATACAGGAAAATTCAGGAGGGGAAGTTGTGTTTGTCAGTTTACTGAAGTAAAAGTTTTGATAAGACACAAAACGTGCTAATAAACATTATGAAAAAGTAATAAAAATTGACTTTAAAAATACACTAGGATATCCTAAAATCCAAGCCTGGCAGTGAATCAATGGCAGCATATTCTTGGAGATGCATTGACAGTCATATCATCCAGGACATTTTCTGCTATAAGAAGATCTGTTATTGCAAGTCATTACAGCGCAGTGCATTCCAAGGGTTATTTATGGCCTTTGGGAAAAAAAAAAAGTGGCTTCTTCAGAGCCTGTTTTTCCACTGCCCCTTGGTGTGAACTGCTTGTACTTTCCACCCGTGCCTGTCTCCTGAAATCGTGTCCAGTTGGAGCTTTGACACTTCAACACTGACCCTGACAATGCCATTTTCAGTTTTAAGTGAACTTGTTCATCCTAAGCTAAGTAGGAAACTCCTGCAGTTCATCCATCTCTGGTTATAACTGAGTTATGAGCAAACACTGAGTAATCCCAATTCTGCTTTTCTTTCAGGAACTGGGAAATCAAAGGACCTACAACATTGAAATGACAATATAATTTCATAAAACCATTAAAGGCATTAGTTAATTTTTGTAAAGTTTACTTTCATCTGTACAAGATACAGTTTTATCTATGAAAGTGCTATTTTCCATATTGGTATAATTCTACTTCCCTTTATGTCCAATCCTGCTAATTATATCTTGTAAATAGAAATAATTTATGGTTAAGCACTGATTGTCAGAACTTGAAAATTATGTCATTTCAGAAAATTCATAGTGAAGCCTCTAAAATCCATCCTGAAGAGTAACCAGCAGTGCTCAGCTGTGTTCTTTCCCCAGTGCTGAGGTCTGGGAAGATCCTTTGCTAAAAAAGCAGTTAAACATGTACTTAAATAGTGCTTAAATTATGCATTAAATGAATGACAATCAGGAGAAAAAACACAAAAAACGATAACTAGTCTGATCTTCATTTTGCTTCATTCAGTGTGAGCTTATGTATCACCAGCATTCATTTTCCCTACTGTTTAGTTAGGTCTTGACTTCTGGCTTTATCCTAAACTGAAGCTTTGCCATTAAAGCTTCTCTGCAAAGTTCTAATGAGGTGATAGTCTTTCCTCCCTGTGAAAGTCACTGCTTTTATTGCTGACACAGGCTTTGCAAAGGGGAGACTTTGAGCTCGCAGTATAATAAGGTTTCAATGTTAAATCACCATAAAAACAGTTTAGCATCATCATTTATCAGAGCAACACCCCCCTGTACAGCACAGCTCATGGTCACAGGCTGCTGCCAATCTTCTCACCCAACAAAGCTCAAGCACAGATGGATCTACACATTTTCTGGTTGAAAGAATTATTTAATAATTGATCATTGCCTGAAGCAATCAATATAATGATAATACCAATAAAAAGAAAAAAGAGAAGAATACATAGTATTCAGAAAGATGTAACATTCTAGTTGGATGTTCCTTAAAAAAAGAAATCATTGCAGAAAATATGATTTCAAATATGCCTGCAAAATATTCCAGTGTGAAATAAGAATCTCTAAAAAGGAAAATAGTTTCCTGTAAGTCAGGGTCTGCTGTTTCTTACACAAACACACAGTGCTGGTGTGATGGAGCCATTGCCTTGATTCACCATCTCAGATACACACTTTAATAATTCTGAGTGTTGTACTTTACAATCCTTCAGAGATAACCAGATCTATAATGGAATAAGTTCAGTGCAGTCCAAAGAGATTTAATGTAATCAATTTGAGTCGGTATCAAGTATCAAGAAATTCTAACCAAAAATGAAATAATGAAAAACTACCCTGCATCACTGCTTGGCTCAGTTTTATGAGTTGGGTCTGGTTTGGTTTGGTGAGTTTAACCCAGCAGACAAGGGGACACAGAGTGGTAATCATTCTGAACTTGGCAAATCACCCACCAACTGCAATGCATCTGATCCATGGCAGCTCCCAGGTGCAAATTCCCTTAACAGCAGCCAGAAATGGCACCTGTGCATTCCTCAATCCTGTCCCTTTTTCTTGAAGGACATGAGGATTAATCACAAATTGGCTGCAGAGCTCCATGGGAAGAGCCAGCTGAGGATGGGTGGCTCGGGCAACTCACATCAAACAGCTCTTAGGGAAATTCCTGCCTCTCTGGAAACATTAACATATTGATACTATAAAACTACAGACTGATGAATGGAAGCCAGACCTCAGAGGAACAGATTTCCAGCCTGCTGTATGAAAGATCAAGGTGTTAAAGACTTTCTTGAGTGCTTGCTCAGGAAGCTGAGACTCAAAGAGTTGGCATGAGAGCCAAGTAGGGGGATGTAAGGAACACTGTGACATTGGGCAAAGTCAACTTGAGAATTCGATGTCTGGGCCAGCAACTCAAAGGGCACAAATGTTTGACAGAGGTGAACTGTTGTAAGGAAAACTAATATCCCTGGGCTTTAACCCAGCTGCTAAAAAATTACACGTTTAACTACATCATGACTGTTTTAGAAATACACAAATTCTGTCTCAGCAATTGTTTGTGCTATGGATCATACAAGGAAGCCTTTAGGGGAAGAATCTCTACATTCACCACTGTATTTTTACACCTTTCCCAGGCCTCTGCTATGGACCATAGCCATGCCAGAAGGACTTTGGTGGGACTAGGACTGCTCATCTTTTGCTCTTCAACGCCTGATCCAAAGCCTACTATAATTAATGAGATCTTGGAAAAGAATGATTTTATGTGCCTAACTCATGGGTTCAAGTTGCCACAGTAAGACTTACAACCTGGAATTCTGAAGCAGGGCTGATAATTTTCCATTAAAAGCAAGTGGAAATGATATTGGTACCCAGCACTGCTTCTCTCAGCAGCACTCAAGGCACACATACTTGAAGCTTTTCTTCCTGTGACCAGAAACTGGGCAAGCTGAACTTTGCTCTATCCGCACTTTCGTTTTACTATTTAGATAATTAATTTTGTGTGTTCCTTATTTTTGCTTTCAGACACCCATGCCTTTCTTCCTAGAGAAGGCATCATCCAAAGAATACCGTATCTATTCACTATTTTCCCCTTGATTTATACACTGACAAAATCCTCAATCTGTTTTAAATGTAATGGCATAGCTAAAATCTTTTTGTTTAAATAACCTTCTTGTCCTTTTATCAGACACAATTTATTAGGAAAGCCCATCTGGCAAATCCTTTTGCTAGAGGAGCAAAACCTACTCTGTATTTGCAATACATTATTGCCAGGTGCAGAGTGATTTAAAAATAGCACTTCTGCCAACAGAGCAGAAACATCATAACCCGTGAGCTGGTCTTAGTTGAGAATAAAATGTAAAATTACAATGAAATAAAAGCCTCTGTATGTGGGATATGGATTCAAACATAGCACTCTCCCAGGGTTTATTACTTAGACCACGAGTCAATGTGGTTATTGATGGAGTCTATTATTTACCATTTAGCATTTATTTACTTAACTTTCCTCACGGACGTCACGGGCATCGGACACGGAATGGCAACGCCCTTTCCAGGAAGCAAACAGCACTGGGTTGTTGCAATGCCTCTTCACAATTAATTCTGAGCTGTTACTTTGTACTCAGAGTTAAATAATGAAATGCATTTGTTGTTTACAGAAAACCTCCAAATCTGCCTGGCACACTTGCCCTCAGCTCTGCCACGGTACCAGGCCTGATTGGAAGCTGCCACTGCACCCTGGAGCTGGCAGCACCTCCCTGTGTGTGCTGGGAGCCTGCATGGGACACCTTGGCAGCCTTGTCACCCTTCTGTCTCCCCTTGCTGCTTGTGTGGCCATTCCAGCATGGGCAAAGGTCCCCAGGCTGAAGCTGCTGCCAGAGGTGAAAGTGCACCCTGCTTGTGCCACGCATCCTGTTCTCTCCCTGGAAGTACCCAGATGTCCCTGAAACAGATCCTTCCTTCGTTTTCATGCCTGAATTAATTTTTTCAGACTCCTATGGCAATATCATGGAGCTTTTGAAGTGCAATAATTTTTCCCTCTTTATGCTGAAGACCATTTTGTTTGATCTTGAATTTCAGAACCAATCATGAGTTTAATACCTGTCATCTGGCATATCAGCATCAGCTGTAGTTGGTAGGTTTTGGATTTCAGCTTTTATAGCCAGGGCTTGGGAAAGATTTATTGATGTAAAGATGCTACCATAGACATTTATGTGGAGTAATTTTTTAAGGACTTTTAAAAGAATTTCCATTAAAGGGTCTTTTCTGAAAGATCCAGATAAATACTTAAGAACTGCAAATATTGGGACAGTTCTGAGGTGTTAAAATTTGATAATCCAGCCAGCCTTTATGTAAACTCACACACCAAGAGAGTAAGAAAAAGGAAATGTTCATACTTTTCATATCCTTCACTGAACTCCCGTGCTGACACAGTGCCCACACTCACTTGGGGGCTGAGGCAGCTGGATTATTTCAGCTACCATCATTTAGTGCTGTGACAGAGGTTTTCTTACTCGGAAAGCACTTGGACAGGCTTAAGGAGGACCTATCACACAGCAGCTGTGCTAAAGGAGAAAAGCCAGCAATGGAAGAAGAAAACGGCAGCAGCTGCATGGAATCTGCTTAAAAGCAGCCTGAAAAGTTCATTCCATTTGTCCAGCTCTCTGTTACTTTGTTATAAACAGGAAATGAAACATTGTCAATTCTGAGAACTTGAATATGTTTGCACTGAACATTTTGCTCAGTAGCTCACAGCTACGGTAAATGTTTCATTTCATGAATGATTCACTGGAGGCCCTCACTCCTCATCTTAGCTAAGCTTTGTTCTTTTCTATGTTTCAGACAAATATATCTGTCTATATAGCTGGTGATACATATTCATCGATGCTAAAGTCACAAGGAAATGACTTCACAAGATGTACAAGTACTCTTACCTGGCTGGTACATTCTCTGCACAGAAATACAAAATTCTGTACTCGATGCAATATGTACATCCAGGTTTAGAAACACCTGTGGCTATTTACAGACAAACAGGTAAACTTGTTAGCTGGGATCTAGAATCAACCTTTCTCCATCTGGAACCTCATGTTTAAAGTTATTAGAACATAAAGGATTAGACCCATGCTTCTAAAAAAGCCTTGTATTTAAGATGTGGCCACTTCACAATGGGGTTTGTAGATGGTCATCAAGTTAAAGGGAGGTCATCTCCTTTGGGATACCTGAATTGCTGCAGTTTCACCTCCTCCAGCCTTCCACAAAGGCAGAAATCAGACAGAACTGGACTCTGTGTTTGTAATTGCTCACAAAACTGTCTTCTGATTCTCTATTGCCTGGTGATTTCAATCCTCAATGCCAGATAAGCCCTTCATCCTCAAAGGAATTCAAATCACTTGGATGATTCTGTTCAAGCCATCCCTCAGTATTACTTGTAGAGGTTCCCTTAAAGTGTCCTGCAATGAAGCAACAGCTCTCCTTAAGCCTCCAGGTAACTGGATTCTTCACTTTTCAATTTTAGTTAATATTTAGAAGGAGAGAAAAGCAAATATGCACCAAGTTGAATTCAATAATTTTCCCTTCAGCCAGGACATTTTCGTGGAACATATTTCCTCTCTCAGCACCAGTGAGAATGAGCTGTTCAATTCAAATGGAATATTATACATACAAGGATTATTTATACATTTTGTCTTTTTATGTGTGAATCACTATTATGGAAATGAAAATGGAATCTGTTTTTAGGATTCATGTCAGGACAACTGAAAAACTACTTTTTAGATCACAGGTGGGAGGACACAGTGGCTTTGTCCTTCTACCATCAGGCTCAGAAGTCCCAGCCCAGAGCATGCAGAGGAAGTAGTATGTGAAGGCATTTAATTATTTAACCCACTCTCTAGTATGCAGTATTACAGCTAAATAATGACATTTGCTGTTAAATCTGAAGCATATTTTTAATTGAAAAGGAATGTGCTTTAGTCAGGATATACAGAAAATTAAAGCTTATTTCTAGAAGCTGCCAAAGACGCTGACCCTGATAAAGAACTTGCTTTATTTTAAGCCTGTGAAAGAGCCACTGAAATGAAGAGATTACTGACATGCCTGAAGTTAAAATTGTTCTCATTGGTCTTTTTGGATGGGAGTCAGAACATTTATCCTGTGGGATCTAATTGTTAAATCCTGAGGATTGCACTTCACTTTTAATCTTTAAACTTAGTATCAGTTCAGATTACGTAATCTAAAAGCAGCCAAATTATTGTTATTAGTGCAACTAAAATACCTTTCAAAAGCTTACACTAACTGGGTTTATCTGAAGCTGCTATTTGGGAAACACAAACCCTTTCTCATTTGCATAGAATTATTGTTCTGGTTGAAAACAGATGGAAATTACATTTATGAACATTAAAAATCTTTTTATAGTCTCTAAATTATGTAAGAGGCCACATCAGAAATGGAAATTTGGCTTCATGTTTGTCATATGGTAACATAAAAACCCCATAGTTTGTAAATTTTGGAAGATCCAGTATTTTCAACTATTATTAATTCACTACCAATTATGGCATGTGCACAGTTAAATACTAAAGGTGTTCTTACTGCTCTGTATGAATTCTGAAACAGAATTTGATAGTCAACAGAAAAATCATCCATCAGTACAGAAAAAAAACAACAGATGCTGGGCTATTTTTGTTGTTTAAACCCATATAAAATTCCATTTTGCCTGGAATCAGGTCTTCAGATTTGTCTTTGAAATAGCAACACAAAGACCCTGAAATGCTTTTCTCCTTTAAGATGAGCCTGTTCTTCTGTACCAGGAGATTAATCATAGGGAAATTATGCTTAATAGTTGGCTAATAAAATGAGCAGGAAAGTTGCAAAACTGGTTTTCACCTTTGTGTTTACAATTTCTGAAGTGAAGAGATTGAGATGAAAAACCTCACAGGATTTCTTTAAAGAACAGTCAAATGCTGACCCATTCCATTAGCAGCTCATTCCTAAATGGAGCCAGAAGCCGTGGAGCTCAGATAAGATGATGGGACCAATAAGCTGTTTCATGAGGTGTTATATAATTTTTGGTACTAAACAGATGGGTTTCATTATCTAAGGAAAGTAATAAAATTACTTTTCATTCTACTGTAGGCTCAGTTTTGGTTTATGACCTGTACATAACATTCAAAATAGGATCTATATAAATGGAAGATAACAAGTACTCGACTTTTTTAGTCTGAAAATCATGTCTCCTATAGTATAGAAATATATTCCTTGGCAAGTCCTCACTTTCTATCCTAAAAATGATTATGTAGTCTCGTTTTAGATAGTTAAACAGCTGCCATACTCACTGCCAGCTATGAATATAGACTTGGCTCCAGAGGCAAATCATATCTCCAAAATTAAATGCGAGCATAGATCCGATCATTCCTCTCTAGCTGCTTGTTGTGAACCATCATTTATCAACTCTGAGATTAAAACATTGAGACCTCATCTTCATTTGCATGGTGGCTGCTGATTTCAAACAGTGAATTGCATTGACCTAGAAGAAGCACGCTCTTCAGAGATGTGCTCCATCAAATATACATGGGAGCAATTTCCGAGGGAATTTTCACAGTGACTCTGCCTGCTGCCATTGATGCTTTTTGGCAGATCTGCTGCAGTCTGCAGTGTGCTTCAGTCCCTCTTGGTCTTGTGTCATTGTTCACTTCAAGCAATTGTGCACCAGCCCCTTGTCACTGCAGCACATCTGTCCTTTGCTGGGCTTGAGCACTTTGCAGGACTCAGTGATCAGGGTGGGATGTAAGTAAGGACAGCAGGGGTGTTCAAAAGTGCTCAGTTCTGCAAACTCTTCACTGAGATTCATGATACAAAGGAAAGGCCTTTTTTAGTTTGGACTAATTCAGCTGAATACCAAAGGTCTGGTACAGGATGTGTTCTGATAAGGGTAGGAAAGCATTTCAAAGAATCATCTGCAAAAGAAAGTGTCAGGCAATCTAGACAGAGAGGCTGTTGTCTGCTTCTCCTCTGACCAAATGCTCTTGAAATATTACTGACCAGCAAGATTTTATACAAAAATAAAATGGTTCTGATTCCTATCCAGGCTCTTCTAAAGCCTCTTACCTTCCCTTCCTCACCTCATTTCACAGCCAAGTTGCCTCTTACCTCTGATTCCTTGTAATAGCGCTCGGGAATCTCATCGCTGGCAATATCAATAAAGCAGACTTCTCGCTCCAGATCTTTAGCTTCTTTGTCAAAAATCTGCAAGAGTTAAAGAAATTCAAGGCTGTTACAGAACAACACCCTCAAAAAATCCACCTGGAATAACTGTTACAAGCAGTTCAAATGCCTTATAATGTAACAGAATGTATTTTAGGCTTGTGCCTGAACAGCTTTGTGTAAAATACTTGAGTTTTTGCAGGAACACTGTCACGTTCTCCACCCTACCATTCACATCGTGTTCAGCACTTCCTGCTCCCACTGCTGTTCTTCCTTGGATTTTTTTGGAATGGAGGATTTGATTACAAACAGTAAAGTCAACAATTTGGATTGGTTTTATTGTGCTCTCCAATCTTTGTACTAGAGTCTGTCACTGTGTAAAAAACCCAACTCTCTGGACTCAGGTTGTTTTCACCCTCTAAGGACCACAGCAGTGTGCACATGTTTGCTGGGAACAGTCAGTCTGACTTCTTGTTACACTGAGAATCAAAATTTTTGTTGAACTGCCTCAGTGGGAGCTGCAAACTTCTCCAACCCATCCATGCACACACATTTCAATCCTTTAGGACCACGTTTGGGACAGCAAGCCTCCTGTTCTATGCAAGGCGAATGATGGAGATATTTTGAAAATCCAGGTCATTTGCAGCTGCAGCACAGTATCCTTCTGTGCCTGTGTCCATAATTTAATTATTTAGGCATCTCAGTGACCCATGTGACTTACACTGTGTCTGCAATACATTTCCCTCATGATTCTGAGACCTGGAAACAGCACCAAGCTAAAAGGCTACCATGAATTAGTGCCATGAAATTCAGGGAACTTGTGCATCCACTGTCAGGATCAGTAATAAGCTCACAATGTGCTTTCTCCTTTGGGGCACAATGTTCTACAGCTGACATTTCCAGGAAGCAAAAATATATTTATTTTTTTAAAAAAATATATGCAGTGAATGCTCTCTTGATTTAATTAAATTCTAGAGGAACAGTTAAAAATACAAAATGCCAGCAACTCTTTAGTAACAGAAATGCTACTTCATTATTTCTGAAAGCATTGGGGCTTCCCATTTACAGCATTCAAGAAGAGCAATGGACTCTGGTGAACACAGGAACCAGCTGGTAGGAAGAACATTGCTCAGGAAATCATCTTTCAAATACAGGAAAAGCTGAAGTTTTACTTTACAATTTTAACTTGTCTTGGTAGTGAATAAAACAGGCAGCACTGAACGCTCACTGAGCTGGATGTAACATGTTTGTGCATCCCAAACTGCAGAAGAACTGAGAAACTCCAACCTGGTTTTATTTCTATTATTATCCTTCTCCAATTGTTGTTATGCAAAAAATTATATTGATTATTTGAACAAATTGGAACTGGGAAGCCCTTCTCCTGTAGTGCTCCTTCTCTGCATTGGGCACATTGATGTAAAACACTTCTGTGTTTAGGTATACAATACAGGTCACCTTTTATGAGCTTCCTCGCTTGCTTTCTTCCTAAACAAATTCAGAAATACAGAGCAGCCCCTGATGAAATCAGTTGAACTATTTCCAGAACAAGATGTATTTCACCATAATCTCTCTAAAATATTGTAAATTGTACTTAAATGGACATTACTAGGTCAGCTGAAGCTTTGAATCTGTCCATGGTTTAGGTTCAAGCCCCATAAATTCAAGCACATGCAAATCTCTGCCCATTTGCAAGGACTTTAATGGAGGTTATTACCCAGTATCTTATCCAAAGAAATGTGCCCTGCTCTGTCCCAGGCTTGATCCACATATTTCACCTCATATGAAAATAGTTCTGAATTCCTTTTCTCTCTTTAACATTCTGTGATGGAAGTGGGGATGACAGATGCCTTTGCCAATCTGTCAAAACCAGGAGGAATTTTTCAACCATTTCAACGATGCCTTATTTGCTGCCGAGGCTGTCTCTGACCATTTCCTTTATTCCAGAAGTTTGCTGAATGACATTCTCACTTCCCTTTGCCAGCAGAACTTGTTGTCTAATCATTTATGCTTCTCCCTTTCTCAGATTGTCCTCACAAGATTTGCAGCTAGAGATTTAATCTTCTCATTCTATCAGCAGTCGAAAATAAGAAGTCATTAGAGAACAAGACTGATTTTAGCTCTAATTCTCTTATTGCCTCTCCTAGCCACAGAATCTTGGATTGCCTGAAAGCCTGTAGGGAGGATGGGTTTATTGTGGTTGGGATCAAAGGGACCAAAGAAACTTAAAAGTTTTAAAGGAAAAGATTAAAGGCCACAAAAAGAAGCATAAGGCTCCCAATCTGTGCAACTGTATTTGCAAATGTGCAGAAACTGATTGGTGAGAACAATCTGTATCCTTAAGAAGATGATGTAGAAAGACAGAATATTAAATATTATATTGGAAAGAACTGGACAGGCTTTACATTTGGAAGCCAAGAAATTAATTGAGATTAAAATATACAATCAAATGGAAAACATTCTGACTGAAGTGGCCTTTTTGCCATGGGTTTTGGTTTTATTTTGGAAGGAGTAACATGACAGCTTTTTTACAACAAACATTTATATACTTCCCCTTCCTAAGAGGAATGAAAACTCAGCATGATTTAGACTACATCACCCACAGAATGACAGAAAGTGGGAGAAAGGTTTCAACTGGATCTTCTTTATGACTGTCAGTGGTTTCTTTTGGTGAAAACTGAAAAAACAAAGAGACAACCCAAAAGACCCAAAACCCCCCAAAACAACAAACCAACCAAGTCAAAACCAACCAATCAACCAACCAGAAACCAAAAGTACACAAAACACCTCCAGGCAGGTGATTCCAGAACCTCAGGAAAGACAGCTCATACAGGATACTGCAGAAATGTAAGTCCTGGTAAAATTTAGATTTCATTCCTTTGTTTCCCTTCTGCCCTACAAGGACATGTCCTGGCACATGCTTTGCTAGTGACTTCCCTTCTTCTGGCAGCCACAGTCAGAACAGAAAGTCAGGTTAGGTTATGATAGAAAATTTAATATCCTCTTTTCTTCAAGCATTTTTTCCTATTTTTTTTCCTTTTTTTTTATTTTCTGGCTAAGTTGCTGCTTCAATTTTAATCAGATGTAGTTAATTTCAAATGTAACTTTTATGGCCAATCTTCACAGCTAACCTGGACTGGCTATAAACAGCATAATGCCAGTTTCTGCTGAATGCACTGATTCCATCCACACTGGCAAACTCCTCACTCATCTGCACCTCCAGGACTCCAAGGGTCACATCTGTGCCTCTGGCTTGGCTTTGTTTCATAATACATGATTCTCTCTTGTGATGTTTGTTTTCCATCTTCAAGAGCAAAGGAACCATCCAAGGGATTTTCAGTTGGGAAGGTGTTTGGCTCTGTCATTACTACAAAATGCCTTTTTTTCCCAGCCTAAACACGAGGAGTTTGTGGTCAGAAGGCTGTAAAGAGACAGCTAATTCATGGCAGGGCTGTAATTGTGGTAAGAACTGCAAGAATAGTAATTTTCTTCCATTAGAAAAATGCACAAAATATACTCTCCACCTTGAAATTCTCATCTCCACAGATTGCCATGGCCAGAGCCACTGGCTGCTTCCCAGGGTGTTGCTGCAGACCTTGAGAAGGTTCTGTCACCTGCTCCACTGGAGCTCTCATTTGCCTGAAGGAAAACTCCAACCCAGAACTCGACCCATGGAGTTTGTTCAGTGTGTAACATCTCAGTAAATCATGCTCCAACCTCAGCTACTTCCAAATGCCCTAATTTCCTTTTGAGATTTATTTGGGCAGAGATTACAGGAATTGATCAATTTCAAACCTGTTCATGGGATAGAACTATTTATGTGTACACACATAATTGGCAGCAATTTTTCTATGGGAAAAGATTGAATCTCTCTTTGAGAAGAGAAAATTTGGATCCCTGAACTAGCTGGGAATATCCCTGTATGCCACATATTTATCTGGTACATATTTATCTGCAGTCTTGCTCCCTGCTCCATTTGATCTCCATGTCACGACTTCCCTATTATTCCATCTCTTATAAAATATCTCATTAAGATTTGTACTTTCTTGGACAGAGAACTGGATTTTTATGTAATTATGTCAAAATAGCTGTGCTTCCAAGACCGCAATAGACTATCTATAATATTTACTGGGATTAGTTTTTTTAAGTCACATCTAGTTCAAGTGCCAGATTTACTGACTAACTTCAGTAGTTCATTTAGAAAAATCAAAAAGTAGAGGCACAACCATATCACTTGTTCACACTCTGTCAGTGTGGGCCTTGTCATATGTTCAGCGATAGCCATATGTGCTTGGGACACACGATCTGCAGTTCAACAAAGAGAGCTCTTCCCTCAGGAGGAATTTCAGACTAACCTTTCCACTTGTTTGCCTTTATCTTTTCAGACTTACTAGAGGGGGGAAGAGCATCACAAAATCATGATCTTTTCATTGCAAATTATGGGATACTCAGTGCCATTGTACAGGAAAAGTCCAGGTGCAAATAAAATCATCCTAAAAGTGTCCCTTGATTTGACTTTGCCATATTTTGAGTGATGCCCAGCAATCCTTTTGACAGTTTCCAGAATGAGATCCTGTGGTGCAGTGAGGCTAAACCAGGGCACAGCTGAATCCTTTTTCAGCTGAAATCAGTGTTTCATGGCAGTTGCCTTAAATAGTGAATTTACATTTAATTTCCATGTGCTATATTCAAGTTTGTTACAACCTAGTTCCACATTACTAAGATAGGAGACAAAAATAGAGAAAAAAACACCCTAAAGTCAACCATACTAGAAATGAATTTTCTTGTTATCTGACATACCTAAAATTTATTTTACTTTAGTTTAATAATCAAGATCCAGCCACTGAGTTTTCCAGAGAAAAATGTTATGCTACAAAGAGCAAGGCACTGTAAGTTTTACATACAGTGAATTTTCATTATTGACAACCTTTGAATTATTTGACAAGCTGTACTTTCTTTGCTTTCCCCAGACACCATCAGATGGCAAAAAAAAAAATAAATCACTGCCCAAATATCAGCAGCAATTAATTCTGTGACTAAAAACCAAACCAAAACAAATCAACAGAAATCAGTCAAACATAATGATCCTTGTGCAACAAATAGGAAAATTGAACATCTCTATGATTCAGTGATTTGCTTGAGCAGTGTCTGTCCCCACTCTGCCTTTCCTGTGCCTTCAGCTGCTTTGCAGACATTTTCCTGAGTACTGGAGTGTGACACGCAGGGACAGCACTGCCATGTGTGACATGGCTGGGCATTGATTACAGCAGCCACTCAGCCATATGGTGGGTCCCTGGAATCAACACAGCTGATTGTAGCACACAGTTGGTGCATTCCCCACTAAAAGGAAAAAATCCCAAAATGTGTGTCTGTAGTGCACACTGAAATAGTAAGAAAAAGAGATGGGAGAGAAGTGAGAGATGACAGTTTGACTGAATTAGTCATTTGTGACACAAATACTGACCAGTCAATGGACTGTTGAAAGAAAATACCTGTCCAAATAAAAAAGATTCTTCTAATGGAAAGCACACAGGCAATTTATTGGCACAAAATGAGTAACTCTCACCCTCCTGCCTGGATTTCTACCATTTCATTCAGTAGATACCTGTAAGAAATGTCTCAGATGTCCCTTATGTTTTTAATATTCGGAATACAGACTTTATCTATCCATACTCAAATTCCCAAAGTGCTGATTTTCCTTTGGGAGAAGGGTGTGATTACTGTGTCCTTTTACACTGGTCTGTGCCCACTGAAGCTGTTTGCTGTAGGCACCAGCACTGCCCCCTGCCCAGCATTCCCAATGCCACCCAGAGCAATGGAAGCAGCTCAGGATACAAAGGGAAGCAATATTTTCATGACTCCTGTGTCATTAACATCTCACAGATCATTATAATTTTTTAAAATTCCATTTTATAATTCAAAATAAAAGTAAAATCAAAGTAAAATTTCTCTTTAAGAAGCTGACCTTTAATTTAAAGATCTGCAAGAGGAAACACTGACTGGCCTGACTCACTGGTCCAGTTTCTGACAGTGTTAATGAAGCTGTAAAGCTGCAAGGTAGCAGGGACAATATTTGATGTACTCACATGTTCATCCAACACTGGCTCTGTTTTTCTAAGAATAGAGTTGCCATGGAACATCTACATGGGATACATCAAAATCAGCTGCTCTGAGCACTGAAATCACAGCTCAGTGGATTTATGGCTCTGCACTACTACACAAGGTTAAATAAAGACATTTATTGTCCATTGTTCTTTCTGTCAGTGTTTATATTTGTGCAAATCAACTGCAAACTTTAACAGATTGGAACAAGAATGCTTTAGCACATTTAAAATATCTTAAAATGATAATGAAGTCGGAGACATAGGAAAATCAGGTTCCAGAGCACGTACTATATTTCACTAGTATCACCACTGTCTTCTATCATGCCAAATGGGAAGAAAAATCAGTAGGAAGTTTTCATCAAGATATATTGCAATAATTAGGTAGAATTATACCAGACAACACATGTTAAATAAAATAATTCTAATAACATCCTAGCCTACCAAATGACAGGAACCTAAGACAATTTATATTGCTTTCTTCCATGGATCTGTGGAATTAGTTTTAGTATCCTTATATCTAAGCATTGTTTTTCACAATCAATATCTACTTTATCGGACAGTATGGAAATGAAGAATAGATCAGAGTGCAAAGATTTCAAAAAACCTGTATGATCTAAAAAAATACATTGAGAAATAGCTGAGTTAAAATCAGATTTGTATTATTGCTTTCATTACTGGAACATTAATATTCATTCAGTCTATTTTGCATTACAACTGCAAAATTTACAGAAGTATTTTTTGATTAATTATTTCTTCATCAGACAAGGCTGATAGTTGCAATGAAGGAAAATAGAGTGTATCTGTGGAAATCTATAGGAATGGGTGCTATGCTTCCTGTTGTTTTCTACCCAGACAAACAATGACATTTAATTTAAACTCGTCTGACACAAAGGAGAAATGCATTTTGCAAGTTTTTAAGTGAAGTTCAAGCCTGCCCATTGAGTAATGGAAATGAGGTTGACTCCTACTCCTAGTTCCAAAGTGTTTGGATTAACAGAAGCCTCTCCATATTTAGGAACCTTCCAGCATTTCAGTGCTGTACCAGTCATGTCTGTGGTCCCAGATAAAGGTCAGGGGAGTATAAAAATGTAGATCTTCCATTGGTTTATTGTGTTCACACCAGGGAACAGCACAGCTCTCAGAATTACAAAATCAGGGGAATTAGGGCTGGAGTGCAACCCTCTAATTCAGCTGCTCTTTCTTCTCCTCAGTTCAAGAAGGGGTCAGTGAAATCTCTTAATCTAGGCAAACACTGGCTTAGTGTGTGACTCAGGTGCTGCACTAGAAAGGTAATATGATATTACCCTGCTGGCACTCTGGTAAAAATGACATTGGAAGAGCTGGATTCAAGCAGAATAGAGTTTCTTTGATTTACATCACTGGAATATCCCACCTCTGTGCCACTTTCATCTGAATTCCCTGGCTGGATACTGTTCAGGGCTTGATTCACAGTATTTTAGCCACAAGCTGACACACTGAAAGAATTCACTATGCTTAAATAGCTTCAGTTCTTCCTCTGTCAGACAGCAGCCCAGATCATGTCTGCTCACTGCTGACATTATAATGCAGCAGAAAATTAGTCTGCACCCTCCCCAAACCAAAGGTGTGGGCTTGCTCTGCATTAAAGTGCTGCCAAAAAGCAGAAGTGAACATTAAAAAGTGCATAAATTACACAATGTTCATCTAGCTGGTAATGCAACACACTTCTTTTTAATTCACTCACTGATCTGGCTTAGAGTAGCAGCAGCTATGAGTGGTTGGTATCTGGTGGTTAATAGATGATCCCTGTCATGTTCCCAGTGGGAAAGTGTCTGCATGCCAAAAGCATTATTCCAAATTCCACCTTGTTCTTGTACATGTAATTATTCTGCCATAAGCAGTGCAACAGCTGTCAGCCTCATGAACAGGCAGCCCCAGGGGGCTGAAGGAAATGTACCTCCCACCTGGAGAACAGAACACCTTCCTCTTACCAAGGCTGCTGGAAGGACACCCCAAAACACTGGAAGGCTGTGCTCAGACCCCTTAAAATCTGCTTGACTGCCCCTTTTCCTTCTCAAGAATGAGGTAAAACACCCCATCATTGGGTTTCTCTATTTTACAGATCAAATTTCCAGACATTTAAACTTTATTTCATGCCTATAAGGAACTTCTTCCCATAGTCTGCAGCCAATGCATACCAAAATGAAACAGGGAGAAACATATTTGTGTCTGAACCCAAGGGCTCAACCTTTACATGCTGGGCTTTATTGAAAGTTATTCTCTTTTTCTGCAAGGTGTATGACTCTGCTTTGCTCTCTGCACAACAAAGTCTGACTAACATGTCTTCTGCTCCTGAGCCTCTCTGACCAGCAGCTGCTGGTTACTCACTCCCACCCTTCCTCTAAAGAGGATTTTACATAGTTAATTGTCCTTCTTGTCTCTAAGCTCTAACTCTGAACATTTTTAACTTCAGGTAAGTGATTGCCAAAAGCATCACCTAAGTACACAGCCATTGTTTCCCCAAGCTGCTTACTGAGATCTCTCATCTCTGACCATTGTTTAGTTTCCTGTTTGTTCTTCCTGACATCTCCTTGGAATTCAACTCCCTTTGTTCAGAGATAATAATGTGAAACACAGAAAGGAGAATACAAGCTCACCAAAAAAACCCCAGTCATCTTTTCTTTACTTTTCTTAAACATTAATCACGACTAAATTCATATATGTAAATTATGTCGTGTTTAGAGAAGAACAGAATAGAACAGAAGAGGCAGGAAGGAAGGTGTGTACACAGATCTTTTGTCTCCTGGTACTTCAGAGGTAACTCCTCTGTAGCTGCTCAGGACCAGGACACCCAGAGAGGGGCAAAGGCACAAGTTTGATGGGGCCTTTTTCCCAAACTGAGAGACCTTCAGGCCCCAGACACAGACTGTGGTTAACAAAGAGGATTAATCAACTTTTGCACAAGGTGTCATACTTACACTGTCATTGCTTCCTTTGTTGTCCTCATATTTTGTCTCTATATGAATGGAGAATTTAGGCAAAAACGAACACTGCAACAAAAGAAAAGTATGTTTAATACAAGAAATATTCCTTGCTTCATCTGACATATTCAGTACATCCCTTTCGGTATCACCTTTCCTATTTTTTTCAGATTACTTCAAGAAAAAGAATAAATGTTCACAGAATGTAAACCTGAAAGGTTTGATGAATCTGGAGGGATCCAGAGATTCTATCTAAAAGCTGGAAATTATAATGAAGATATAAATAAATCAGTATAAAGAGTCTGGAATAATTAGATGCAATGGTTTTCATGCCCACTATGCCCAGGAGTATGAATGTCCTGAATGTCTTGTTAGAAATTCAGCTCACTAAGATCTTGAGAGCAACTTGATATCCCTCATCATAGACCAGTCTATCCCTCATATAGAAAAACCTAAAGATACTTCACCAGATGCAGGTCCTGACCAAACAGAGAGAAATGCTTTCATATGTGAGGGCTTTTTCTTAATTTTCAGTGAGAAATGAATTTTAGCATAATTTCCTATTAATGAAATAGGAAGATGGATTATGAGCTCCTGTGAAAATTCCTTTATACTAAATCCAAATAAATCTTTAGATAATAATGCAAAAAAAATACACTGATGTTTTTCTTCTAAAGATTAATATTCTGTATTTACATGGGAAAATAAATTTATTTTCTGAGGATTGCTTAGCTTAGTTGGCTTATGAAGACTAGAATTTGTAATAGTAGGCAACATAATCCCATCATAATAAATATTTCAAATATATTTTATTTATCATTTCACAGTTCTTCTTTCAAAGCAAGTTTTCAGATAGGCAGATACAGCAGCTGTCTAACCAGCTCTAAATGACACTAGTTCAGCATCTTTCCTGTTAGTCACCAAGGCTTTCCTTGCATTAACTGCCAGTTCCTTGTGTGATGCATCACTAATCCCCTATGGCAAATGACTCTTTCATGGGCTGTACATACAGGTTATACAATGAGGATGTTTGGATGCCTCAGTGTTCACACTGCTGCTGGTCCAAGTTCAGGCTTGAAAACGTTCAGAGAGTTCTTCTGAGGGTGATGTAAGGGAAGAGGGCATTTAGGAGGTCAGGAGTAGTGCAACAACTGAAATGAGAAGTAGCTCCTCGGAGACTGCAGCAAATACATCCCTCCTTCAATGGGTATCACCCAACAAGTCACTGTTCTGTCTTCTGACCACAGAATATCCACTACCAATAAGCACACCTAGAAACAATCCTTGTTGAAAAAATAAGTGAGACAGATTCCTCAAAATAAGGTTCTGGTGCCATGGAAGGCAAAACCCCCTTTGTGCTGTTGATCTGAAGCACATCTGCAGTTTCAGAGGGAATTATGAATAAAGCCAAATGCCAGATTTCCCTTCTACCTTGGTATTAAAGAAGTGCCTGCTATTTTCAGTCACTGTCCAGAGGTTCCCAGCAGTCAGTCAGGTCATGACACTGAAATGTGTCACTCAGCAAGCCACTGCTTGAGTCTACTTGTTGATTCCTGTGACCCAGAATCTAAACTCTAATTAAAACAAGAGATCTTCTAACCTTGTATTTCAAAAAGAAGCATTAAGGAAAGACCAAGGATCCTTAGAATAGCATAGAAGAATTGGTGCCATTTACCTCAAGCCACCTCATTAGAGAGCCACTTTCTGTAAAGCCACCCACAGGCAGCCTCTTTCTGTGTTTAGTATGAAGGAGAGAACAGTAACAACCTAATTTGAGATTATAAATGGTAACATGGGTTACCCCAAATGAAAATTCAAATTCACCAGAAAGTCCTCCACCGCAAAAATCTCTCTCAGAAACTCAACTGGCTGGCAACCACTGCTCCAGCAGCTGTGGGGGGTCTCGCTGCCTTACAGGAACACTTAGCAGGGTCCAAATTTTTGAACATTTCACAGAATGTGTCTCATGATTCATCAGCTGCACTCTGACTAACTGGCAGAGAGCTCTGGCAGAACGAGAAAACTGTTTATGCATCATTCAAAAGACTATTATTCATCGTGTAAAAAGTTAGGATTTTTCCCCTCAAGTGGCCACATATTTACTTAACTGGGGATTAAAACTGTTATGCAACAGTCAGAATCAAACTGGGGAGTGAATAGTAGGTAATAAACCTTTCAGGAGATTCTTATTTTCTTCTGAGCACCACTCCTTTTCTGCTCTGCCTCCTCTGGGGCCCGTGTTCTTCCAGTGCTGACCTGGAGGTGATCGATCCCCAGCACACACAGGAACACACAGGGCACTGTTTCCAGTTCTCTGTTTCACCACCTCTACAGCTTGCAAGGTTCCTCTTGGGAATGAAATAGTGGCAAATTCAATCTTTAACTTGAAATTAAACTTAAATTCTGCAGAATAATTCAAAATCTTCAGTCACAGTGTCTTCAATGATAAGGTGTTTTTGTGTAAAGCTCTCAAAGGAGGCATCTTAGGTATTGTCATCTCTGGATTTTTTAGACTTCTTATAAACTCTTTTAAAAGCTGTTATAACCCAGCACACCTGTGACACTCAAAAATAAGTAAGGAGAATATTCAGGGATTTTTGCTCTTTTCCCTAAACTTTCTATATTTGGCACCCCAATTTTGGAAGAACCAGGAGAGGTTTAAGGCTCAAGAGAGCACCCAGTGCAATAGCAGGAGTGTACCAGTAATTACCAGCTGTGAGCAGGGGCATTTCCACGTTCAAATGAAGGGAATGAAAGCAGCATATGGAAAGCACAGCCTGCAGTTGCGTTTGCAATTCCCTACATATAACCTCTTGAAAAACGAAAGGCCTATTTTTAGCATGATGATTGATTAGCGTTGCCATAGCAATAAGCAACACTTACAAGAACAGGGTAGAACCGAAGTGTGCCAAAACACTTGCCAAAGTCTTAAAGAGACAGTCAAACACACACGGGTGTGTGACAGTCATTTAATGGAGAGGGCTGTCAAATTAACCTCTGTGTAGTAATTATGCCTGAGGTGGCTGTGGGAATTACTGGAGTTGTCAGTAAATATATTGGTCTGAGAGGTTTCTTCACCCTCTGGAACCTGCTCTGTGCCAGTGATGCCAGTTCATCAATACTGTTGCAGCTGGTTTTATCTTCCATGTGGTTCCTGCCTGCAGAATGTTCAAAGACCTGCTGGAAACCTCATCCTTGCTCTTCACCTCTCCTGCTCCTCGTGAATATTAATCCACAGTCCTTGGCAGTTATTTCTGTACAGTAAAAACTAATCCCACTTTTTTTTTTTTTTAAGCAGCAGAAGCATATTTCCCTAAATCTTAACATAAACCCCCAGCAAGGCAGACATTTCATGTATATGTTCTCTCTCATCTTCCACCACTTCTCAGACTGCTCATTTTTTTAATACGGTGACATATGCATTATTTTGACAACACAGGTGGAACTGGATTCTTTACAGAGCAATCTCCATGGACCGTAAAGAACACAGTGACTGCTGCTATGAGGTGAATGTTCAAGCAAATGAGATCTTTTCTATAGGGTAACTTTCATAAATCACATCCCTTAAATTCAAAATTTTTGGGCACTATTTTTGTACTCAGGGGATAATAACAGCATTTCTTTATTGAAGATCAAGAACCTGGGAAAGAGAAATGGAATCCCAACTTTGCTGTAAGTGACAAAGGGGATGTGGGACTGTGGCGTGATGGAAGGTGGAATATTCAATGTTTTTTGGAAAATGGACAATGGGGAGTTACTGACTCCCCTCAGATTGCTCCAGACAGCTGTGCATGTGAGCCCCCAGAGATGCTGTGTGATCAGGTCACCCAGGCACAAACCAGCATCAATCAGGGTGACAAGGCTGGAAGAGAATAGACGGAAAGGGCTGGGCAGGGCAATGGCATTTGGAAGATGTGACTCAGTAAGAGGGAGGAGAATATGGAAAGCAAGATAAGCACAGGAAGGTGGCAAACAGCAAACAAAAGTACTGTTGAGTGGAAAGGGAAAGAACAATGCAAAAAACAGGGCTTGAAAATAAACATGGGAGCAAAACTCTCATAAACAAGCCGTGAAAGAAAACCACTGTTTGTATTGTATACAATAACCTGGAGATGGAATGATGACTAACAAGTTGCCTCCAACCGCTATAAAACGCTTATCTCTGGCTTTGCCTTCCCTTAGGATCTCTTTCTTTGATACATGGGAACAGTAACCTGCTTATTGAAGAAGAAAGGAAGTGAAAAGCAGCGTGCACAAGTGGAAATGACAGTCCCATCCATCAGAGAGGGGGCTGGATTGCCTTGGAATAAGCCAGTGCTGGAAATGGGGAATTCACCCAAGCAGTTTGAGTTACTTGTTTCAATGGGACTAAGCTATTAAATGAGAATATAGGTTTGCAGCTCTCTAAAAAATGTATTATTTTTTTTCTTATAAATACTACAGAGGTCCTTCCTTTTGCTAGAACCTCTAAGGGAAATAAATCTGTGTTTTCCCAGGACAAAGGCACCAGTGAGCCTGTTTTCTGAGTTATGGGGGTAAGATGGGAGGATGCTGGTAATAACTTTGCATTAGGCTCTAATCCTGCAGTACAGATTCTGCTGCATTTTTAATGCAGATTCTTCAAATCCTCAAACTGCAGAAAAGTTTCAGCACTGAAGAGTGAGGGGTTAGGTCCAAATTTCAAGGGCTGGTAATCAGATAAAAAGAACACAGGAAAGAACTCTACAGCAATGTTTATCTGAAACAACTGTTTTCCTTGTCAAGTCATCTCATTATAAAAATAACAATATAAAAACATTCCTTCCAGATAATTTACTTCATGGATAAACCAGCAGCTAAGTGAAGCACAAACCATGCCTGTTCTCAAAAATAATCAGAAACCAGCAGGTCAGTAATGGACAATTTAGCAACTTTTACTCTAGGGCCTTGACACGTACCAGATGACATAATTTTATTTTGTATTATAATCAGTCATTTTCTGTAGATGAATAAATGTCATTGTGATAAATCACCAAAGGAATTGTTGTCTCTTGCTTTCTGTTCCATAACTGTTTTTCATAAATATTCTGGATTTATATTCTAGTCATAAGTTAATTTGGGACACTGGAATGTTGAAGGAATGCTTCTTCTCCTTGTACAGAGCAAACAATGCCATTTTATTGCTTGTTTTGTCTATATAATTGTGAAACTAACAATTGTCCATAAATTATACACAAAAGAATTATCCAGCTGTTTTAAAATTTCAGCCCCAGAACTGAAATTGCTAACAACACCAAAGCCATTCAGGTCAGGTGGCAAATCTATTTGAACTGATCTCTGGTAAACACTTGAACTGCACCTTCAAACCCAGAGGAGTTTGCTTAAATTATCTTTGTAATTTTCCTAATCATTTTCTACTCCAGCTTGAGAGCTAAACTTTGGCTCATTTTCAGTGTACTTCGATCACATGAAGATTTTGTACCATGGTTTAGTCACCAAACATTCATGATCTGATTATTTGTTTGCTTGAGGCTCCTCTTTTTTTTTTCCAGACTCTCCACTATTACTTGAGCAGGTTGAATTGATATTTGCTTTGTGCTGTTTATTTTCTAACAATATCCCAATGCAGGTAAAGAAACATAGTTCTATGCAATTCTTCTTCGTTTGGTTTGCAATAGTTTGCTTTCTAGTTAATTATTTCTAATCTTGCTGGGCAAGCTCAGAAATAAAAATAACAAAGCCTCCTGAAAATTCAGTTGTTCTTGCCACTGTGAACAGCATAAATATTTTCCACTAAAGATACATATTTGCAAAGGCTGCCATAAGCTGGCACACAAGGGGTTGTTGAGAGCTGCAAGGTATCTTGTCTCCATCCTCCAAGAGAAAAAGGCCCCTAACCAGCAAGGGAATTCCTTCCAAAGCCAGCAGCCACAGCAGCCATTCCCCAGGAGCGGCTGTAGCTGGGCAGGAGGCACCTGACCATACCCAAGCCCTGGAATTGCTTATGGAACCCACTGGAGTTACTCCTATAGGGCTCCCCTTCTGCTGCATCCTAAATATGGTATCCCAGGTCAATTATCTTAATATCAACCCAATCACAATATAAATGGATTTGTAGATAAAACCTAAATGTGTATTTTAGCAAGATATCTTGTCAGGTTTCTAATGACAAGATCAAAACCAAAGCAGCTCCAGTGTCTAACTTGAAGATGCCTTCTCACATTCAGTTCTGAAGTAACACCCCAACCACTAAAACTTTGAACTTTACAGGAATATTTTATTCCCTAAATAGAATCCTGAAATCTGGATGACTTCCTTTGGCTTCAGCTTTGACAGTATTTTTTGACTTTCTCCTCCTTCTCAATGTCAGCAGGAAGCTTTCAAGGATTAGCTCCAGCTCTGATACAGCACTTCTTGGGACAGTCCCCATGTGTCATCTTCCAGAGAGGAAATCTTTTGTATGGCAGCTTTAACGAGGTGCATTTGCAAATGCTCTCCTGATGTGACCCTACAGCACAAATTACACCCCACAAAAGTATCACTTGTGCAATAGTTCTGTTAAACTCATTATCTCAAGCATGTCAGTTGTTTTACATGCTGTTAACATGGTTGTCAATAATACCCTGTAGCAGATGTGGTGTTTGCTGTCAAATTTAGGGGGGTTGCTGTGCAACAAATACCATTGCTTAAAGCAGATGCCATCATAACTGGATCCAGATTACAGAGGACTAACATCACGACAGTATAATTTCCATTGCTGTTTTCATGCATCCAATTGCTCTTGGCTTTTTATACAACCATGGCACAGAACAATATTCTGAAAATTATTTTTCAAAGCCTGATAAGCATTTTTTCTTGGGAGTCCTAATTTCAAGTCTTTAAGAAGGTCGTATTTATGAATTCCATAATATTCACAGGAGAACCAGACTGAGGAAATTATTCCATACTGCATCTCTGAATGCCAGAGTATGGGCTTGAATGCAATTTCTCAACAGCCCTCATATTTTACAACTGAAAAACCTTAAGACTGTCAGTAAGGTTCACTCTGCTGTTCACATCCCCTTCCAAATCACTAACACAAACTGAAATAACATGCTGAGCCTTTAAGGTCCTTCTCTTTATTTAGAGTGGAGCTTACAAGGTTAATAAGGTGTGAACATACCACAGAGCAGTACAACTTGATAAGATTATGCTTTATTTATCCAATTATTGGTCTGCCTTTAGAACGGGTTTTCCTTGAAATGAGGCTCAATTTCTCTCACCATGTCCCACAGACCCTTCAGAGAGAATTTATGATCTTTAAGAGAAGGGTTTCCAAGCTATCTTACATATTTTGGGCCATATTCTTTCTTTCAGAATTCTCTAATGAATACAGAAGATCAAATTTAGAGAAATATTCCAGGCAAGGATAGCGATTATTCCCAGTGGGATGTTTAACATTTTTGTTCTAGATTCAACAGTTTGAGGCAAAGGCTCTGTCTCTGTTTTCCATGAAGATAAATTCACAGCCCATCAGCTCCATTAATACATATTTTAGATTTTTGTCTGAAGTACAGTTTCCCTCATCTCCTCCCAGTATTTCTAGTTCTGTTTCCTTGCACCATGGTGAGTAATTAGTCCCCAGCTCCCCTAGGCAGTTACACTGTCACTTAGTGATTGCTTTGCCTACCTTCTACATTTCTGGACTGATTTAATATTTCTTTACATGTCTTTTCAATGTTGCAATCACTTCTGCTGATGCTCTTGAACATTTCTGTAGCTGTACCTTCCTCCAACCTGCACCAAATGTTGTTTCACCAGATCAGACAGAGAACACCTCCTGATTCAGATTCTCTGAGTACAGCACTGCTGTTTGGTTTTAATAATGTATTGCATTTCAAATTTAGATACATACTTCTGTCTGCCACCACCCTTTGCATCATCCCCACTTGTCTCTTTCAGTTAAAGAAAAAAAAAAACACATTAAAAGATTTAAATTTACTTTCAGTTAAAGAAAAAATTTACCACGGAGAAATATCAGTGCAACACAGCAAATGTCAACTTCCCAGCCTGAAATTAAATGTGCTATCAAAGGTAAACCTTAATTAATGTGAACTCTGACAGACCCTACTGAAAGTCTCTTCTGGCAAAACCAGCTGGGAATCTGTCCCTTGTCTCTACTGTCCATTTTGGGACTTTTGGGTTTCCTCTGACAATCAAATGAATATTCTAAGTACTTGTAGCACATATTGAAAAACACATTTTGTTGCTTTGGGTTTTCAAACCTGGCCATCACAGTTTCAACTCTTGGTCTCCAGCTTTCAGATCTTAGCCTTTAAAATGCCTTTATTTTTTTCTTTTTATCACACTATTTTTTTCTCTTTTTGCTTTATGAGCTTTTAAAAAATCTGCACAAACATTGTGATCACTTGCAGAATTAAGAGAAACATCTGCATTATGTTTTGCCTGCAGTCAGAAGTTCAACCTAAATCAAAGCAGGAGTTTCTGAAAGGTCCCTTCACCTGGAACCTCCTCACCACCCCCTCTTTACCTTCCAAAGGCTTCTGGAAATTTATTGTTATTATTGAGGCCAGCACATTTAAACAATTTTTCTCATGATTTATGTCCTATATTTTGACTTAGCTCTGCAAGAGGGAATGGCAGATTTTTCTGGGCACTGTGCCCAGATTATCTTTAATTTTGTCTACAGATTGTACAGTTTCCCAGATACTATACCAGAGATGAGCATTTTATAAGTTAATAAAACAATAAATAAAATAAAATCTGTTCTCATGTCTCCATGTAACAACTGGAACCTTAAAAGCCTCAGCCTTTTTCATAGAATCTTCTCTTTCTTACAGCCAGTAAGTAAAAAACATATCAAATTATATTGAAGTAATATAGAAAAATAAATTATAGGATCCCCTTAGAATTACTTCAAATTTCCCTTTAAATTACTTAAAAAAATAACTAAAATAAAGTTTCACTATTGAATGTATTATGAAGAAGTTATATTAAGAAGGAATTAGACTGGATTCTGCTACTATATTTTACATAATTTCTCTATTTTTAGAATAAAAAGAGGAAGAAACACTTACTGTGTATTCTGATTTCCAATTGTCCATTTGTAAAAAAAAAGAAAGAGGGAAAAGAAAAAAAAAAAGAAACATTAAATAAAACAATCATGCAAGATCCTTACAGTAAGTACACATTAACAATAAAAATGATATGTCAGATAGTCTGCAGATTTATATTTAACTGAAGTCTAAGGGACAATAAGGGACACAAGTCAGACAGAATCCAAGCACCTGGTGTTTTTTTGCAAGCAAGAATTTGCATAGGTCCAACACTCCAGTTTTTACCTATCCTTAGTCTATAATCTTCCTTTCCTGATACCAGTAAATATAAGGTGAAAAAGTACATGCAGTTTAACAGGAGCTGTTAAAGAGACCTGGTGCTTGTAGATCAATATTTAACTTGGAGCTTCTGAAGACAAACTAAACTATCCCCAAACCACAAAACAGCAACCATTTCTGCCACATTCCTTACCTGTGATTGTGTAAGGATAATAATTCCAGGCCTTCTCTGTAACATAAAATATTTTGGGAACAACTGCTCTAGCCCAGCTAGGCAGTTTGCTGAAAGTAAAAAGAAAATATAAAATTAGAATATATTATGACTTATGTGTATTGTAGAAATAAAGATGCTTCCAAATGTGCCCATCATTTGTGAGGTGTTTGGGGAATACAGCAATACCCAGACTTCTCAGGAATATTTTCCTTTTCTGCCTCAGCTGTGCTCCCCTCACAGAGGGAGGAGATGCCAGAGCAGCAACCTTCGAGTGGGCTGAACTGAGGTTGCTCATTTTGGGAATTCATGGCCTGGAACCTTTGGCCACACTCAACAGGTGAGGCCAAACAAGGGGTAACGCTGGCACCGTGTGCTCAGCCACAGGGAGGCACTCTCTAACAAGAGGTCAGGAGGAAATGTGGGATTTCGGTCCACTTCAATCCCCAATCCATTATCTCTTACAGATTCTTCTTTCTTCCTTCATATTCTCTGCCAGTGCTGAAGCCCTCATGCTCAGCTCACCTGGCACGCAGCTGTTCCCACACTACCAACACCAACTCCTGAGTAGGAAGCTTTTATATTAAAATTAACAGATCACTCAAAACACCTCGTGAGGCTGGTAGGCAGCATTAGTCTCATTTTGCTGATGGGAAAAGTAAATATCAAAAGTGAAGAGAATGAATGGATCTGATGTTACAGCTCAGAGCTCATTCTGTCAAGAAAACTCACCAGTGCAGTGGTACAAAGGCAGCAGAATCAGAAAACAAAGACATAGATACACCATTTGAATTGATCATTAAAGGGTAATTGAATAATACTATGGAAGGGTGGCACCATTTTTTTAGCATGGCTCTTGGGGCTCTCATTTCCAGCACTCTGGTCACAGAGGGTACCAAAAACTGATGAACAAAGAAACATTTAAAAAGGCAAGATAACTATAATTCATCTTTCAACCCTCTCTTAATAACTTCAGTTATAAACACTGAAGCTGCCAGGAACAAAGATGCAGAACTAGTTATTTCAAGGACAGCAGACCTTGAACACCACAAATATCCCTGTACTTGGGGGACTCAGTTCAAATAGAGTTGGTCTGGCAAAGCATTGAGCAGAGCACCCAGGCCAAGACTGAATCTGTACTGAACTGCAGGAGATGCTTCCAAACCTCAATTTCCCAAGTGTAAATGTTTGAAATAGTTCTGTTTAGATAACTGTGTGCAGAAAGTAAATTAACTTTCCATATTAGCAAATTTCTGAAGAAAATACATTTGGGATCATTAAGGCTTATTTAACCATGATCTGGCTACATATAAATATTTTATTTGTCCAGAGGCAAAATGCAGACATTAGTACCTTATCTACAGATTCAAAGCCAAGTGCATTGACTTTTGCTCTTTGATGACATTGCTCAAAACTGGATTCTTTTCTTTACATAAACCTTTCTTGTGTACAGACTTTTAAGCAGCATTTTACATCCTGCATAACAGACTTCCCTGTAACAGATCTTCTGTTTATTTTGTCAGCCTTTGTCAGTGTTTTATGACTGCTCCCCTTACCCCTGCTAAACTTTACTCTGATGCCTAAATTATAAAAACCAAAGGATGGAGACTTTCAGCTTCTGAAAACATTACTCCAGTAGAAGAGAAGAGGCAGTAAACAATTCTAAATATAACTAAGGTTACACTGACACTAGAAAACATACATCTGCTCATTTTGCACTTTTTTTTTTGTTATTGTTGTTTTTAGCATATTTACCTGTCTACCTATCTTCACCAGTACAGCATGTCCTGAAAAAAATAACTTTATGAGCAAAACACAGATTATACTCAGAACTGCTAGCAAGTTCCAGCCACAGACACATATGAATTCTTCCAAGGTCCACTCAAAGAAAAGATAACATCTCTATATTTCAGCAGCACAGGTATGAGGATCACATTAGCTTTTTTTAAATTTTTTTTTATTTCCTCATTTCTCCTCCTTCAGATGAAGTTCAGTCTCAAATTTCTTTAAGAGATATCAGTTCAAAACAGAGCAAAGCAAAGTTTGTTAGGGCAGTGGGCCCAGGAAGAAGAAAAGAGGGAGAAGAAAAGAGGGAGACAACTGTTCTGGTGTTCCTCAGCAAGGCAGGCAGAGGAGAAGTTTCCAGCACATCCTGTATGGAAGCATGTCTCCTTGAGTGAAATCCTCAAGAGACATCCTGGCCTCCCAACAAAATCCACAGCAGCCTGAAAACCTCCTGATCCTTTCCACAAAACTTCAACAGTTCTGCAACTGTTTTACTGTTTTACAGCACTTGCCTGTTGAGATAGACACGTTTTTCTGTTAGCTGCCCATTGCCATGGTTGGGATCTTCATAGGGTTCATTCTGCACCACTTCCACACCCTCCCCTCGGTCACTCTGCTCATGGCTGTGCTTGCTGATCATGTACAGCTGTCCAATTCTGTACTGCAAGGCAAAACCAAGAACAAAGTATATTAGTTTTATGTTGCACGGGTATTCAAAAGCCAATCTTAGTCAATGAGATACTGCTATGTGTAAATAAAAGGTAGTTTGAAGGTGAAAACCATTATCTTATGAAGTCCATGGCATCACTTGTGGAAAAAATAACAAAGCCTTTGTGCATACAAATGTAATGAATTAGGCCAGTCCTCTATTATTAGACTTTATAAGAATATCAGTTTAGAATCAGTAAACAGTTAATCCAGTGCTTCCACATGCTGAAATGTAAAGGGACTTTAACCAGCAGGTGAACTCTAAAAGTTCTGTGGGATTCTGGCAGGATTCTTCTGCCCTGCCAACACAATGAAACCCTGCAATAAGATGTGGCTGGTCCACAGAGACAAGAGCACCAGCTCTTAAGAAAAAAACATGTAGACTCCAAGTCCTTTGGAAAGTTTGAGTGAATCAGTATTATTAAATTAGAATTATAATAAAATATTATTATAAATAATATGATTGTATATATTATTACAATACAATATATAATTATTATAAATTATATAATTATAAATATATCAATAATAACAATTATATTTAATTATTAATATAAACAAATAATATTTGCATTATTAAAATGCATTTAAGTATTTAATGATCATTTTTCTATGGACTCCCAGGTAACTTAGGAAGCCAAACACTGTGAGGATTGGCCCAACTTTGCTATTACAGAAAAATAAATCGTTGCACTTGATTTTTTTCTCACTATGTCTCATATCTACATCAGGGCTTTTGCCTCCAAAGAAATCCAACAAAAATACATCCTTGAACTTTCATTAACAAAGATTTGAGAGTAAAATTGTACTTTTTCAGTCATTTTCTGGTCTGAAGTTTTATTCTCAAGTCCTTTGCACACTGTTGATCACACCGGGGTTCTTGCAACAAACTGTCATTGGACGAACCCAGATTTCTTGATTGGATCCCTCTCTCCCCCAGAGCAATTTGTTTAGGCATATACATGCTAATCACTTCAATCACATCAATCCCCCTTCAAATACAAAGAACAACCTGTTAATTTAGAGAATGGCTGAGCTACCACACAAGCTGCCAAGAACCAGCTCAGCATAAGCAAACAAAAGCATTGTGACAGTGTGACCTCAGAAAACTCGATGAGATTCTTGTGGTTATTGCATATTATAAACAGCAATCCTATCTCATACTTTAAATGCCCAAATAAAAAGAGCAATTAGCTCAGAAAAAAACCCCAAACCACCACAAACCTTATTAGAAACTGGAAACAAAACAGTCTTACCAAACAAAATTATGAGGAATAGGAGGATGGAGGGTAGCCTATATTAATTCCTCAATTCTACATAATCCAAATTTATTCCCTTACAGCAACAGGCCACAAGAAGGTAAGAAATTTGGAACCTGCATCTTAAGAGAGTAAATCCTAACATTGTTTTATTTGCTAATCCACTTCTCTACCTTTGTGTCTACTGAATCCTTTTTCTCTGTCTCATCATATTTGAACATTTTGTCCAAATCTCAAAGGCTCTGAAGAGCCTCACACATAGCTTTTAACTAGATCCACAACAAATTGTCTTCTCTTTTTCTCTAACAAAAATGAATGTATTGGTGCACAGCGAAGGCAAAGTTTGTAGTACATTTGATTTGATCAATTAGTACAGTTTGAAAAAGAATAACTTTCAGGCACATAAAACTGCTCTTCAGGTCTTAAATCAAAGTAACACACTTCAAAGCTGAACACAAATTGAGAAAAAAATGCTTTGCCTTTAATTAGATATGTATCAATTAGACCACCTGGGAGCACAGACTTCCTGCCTGTGGACTGATAAGGACAGCAGAAAAGAGGAAAGGTGATAAGGTCCTTATACTCTAATGGAAAGGAAGAGGTCAGTAATTTGTATCCTGTGGACTATGAAAAGGTTAGATGAGGAGTAGAGAGAGGAATTATAGTTTGACAGAAAGTCAATATTTTGATCATGATCTCTATTGGGTTTTTTTATTATCTCATAAAGTTATGAATTTTAGTTGCCATGGACACGTCTGGTAAGTGTTTCATAATTGCACATATCAATATCCTACATCCACGTAGTCCTTTGTAATTTTGCTCTCAGTTTTAATTGTCAAATACAAACACCTCAGTTTCTGTTGGAAAAGTTGGCTCAGAAATACCAAGATGAATGTACTTTCACACTGACAGCAAACTGAGGGGTTGTACTGATGTCTTCATTTGCTCCAGCATCATGAACCAGAGATACCCTCACAACACTGTGTTTTGTTAACAGAAGTTGTTTTTTCAGGGACCCACCCCACCATAAAACACTTGCAAGATATCAAATCCCAGACTCTAAATGAATCTGAGCAGAAGTTTAAGGGACCTAAGCCTTGTGCCCACTGCACTCTGCAGATGAGGGTCAGTGCTGCTTTCCAGATGCTGCTCAGTCAGTGCTTAAAGGAAGATTCTCTGCTGCTGAGGCTCAAAACCACACACGTTCCAATCATACCCACGATCTCACAGGAGGTAACCCAGGCTGCTCAGCACGGTGCCTCCCACTTGGAAGATGCTGAAAGGAACAGAAGGCACCACTGCTGGACAGCTCTCCTGCAGGAACCCCACTGCTCCTCGCCTTCTGCAGGTGATGGCTTCCCATAGCTATTGATCTGACACTGCTCCAGTAGAAATATCCACCTTCAAAGCCAGCTTGGATGGGGTCCTGAGCAGCCTGGTCCAGGGAGTGACATCCCTGCCCATGGCAGGGGTTGGAATGAGATGAGCTTTGAGGCCTTTCCAACCCAGCCCATTCTACGACCTTTCACAACTACTGAAGTGGCTGGGCAGTTCTGCTGGAAAGTAGCTGCATTCTGCAAAGGAAACATTTGTACATGCACTATAAAATAGCTAACTTAGCTCTTTTGTGTGCTATTAATTTCTTTATATCTGCTGCACAAAATGTTAAAATCATTAGAAAGTAAATTACTGTTACTAAATAACAGTACTATAGTACTATAGTACTATGGTAATAATAATAGTACTTTACTAAATCAGAGAGTGCACAACTGATATTTCAGATAAAATAGCATTTTTTCAAGTCTATGTTTCTATTTACATGAAAAAAATCAAAGGCAAAGATGTGTCTTTTAGAACTTGCTGGAATTTCAATGCCTGAATAAAAAGTCACAGCTTTTTCTTAATTCCTATGGATACTGTGGAAAAATAACACTTAAGAATCATTTAACAACAGTAATTGATACACATTATTCCTGCAAGAGTAAACTGATGTGCCACTACTATTTATCTTGCTCTATCACAATCTGAATTTCTGTGTTCTTAGCTGTAAGGTAATTTTCCAAGACCATTACTGTTTCAAGGAATTCAGTAAAACTTCACACAATGGCACCTGATATGAATTTGGATCTGAAGAAAAACCCTTGGTAAATTCTTCAGTTTAACAGGGGAAAATTTATTCAATAGCAGAGCAAGAAGTTTAATAAACAAATACATATAATGTGGAATTAGAGATTTTTAAAGGTATTGCTGTGTAGCTTTGGTAGTAGCCCTGATGTTTCCCAAGCCTAATGAGTGAGACTTTGTCATGGTCCTGACTCGCCTTCTCCTTCAACAGGCAGATGGTGTTTGCTGTTGGGATTCAGTCATACAAGAAACAAGATTCATGCTAACAACAGCATAAGGATGGTCAATCTGATTTTGTTTGAAATAATAAGTGAGACCAGAAGCATTTTCATTCCTCAGATAGGAGGGGAAAAAAAAAGAAAAAAATGAAAAAAATTTAAAAAGGGTCCACCCCACCCATCTTTCATTTGTAGAGCTCCCACCATCTCCAGCAGAAGCTGCACAAGAAATCTTTGTACAAACATGTCTGAATTTTTTTTTTCAGCCTGACTGCCTATTGCTCAAGTTTTGATTTAATGCAAGTCTCAGAGTACAAACTTTCAAACTTCAGGTGGAATATAAAAAACTCTCTCAAAGGAGAAATTATGCCAAAATTATCTCGTATCTGAAATTTTCATACAACTCCTTGAAGTTCTTATCTGAATGCTCACAGAAAATGTAAGATTTATCACTGGCTTTGTCTTACATAATTCTCATATTCAAAAGAATGGTTGAACACTTTCATCGACGTTTACTTTTCTGTAACTAGACTAAACCATCAGGGATGGTGCTGCCATTTCAATTCGTTCCATTTTGTGTTCTAAGCCAGTAGTGAAACTCCTTCCTGCAGAGAGGAGCTGGAGTCTGGAATACACCGAGTGCCTTTTCTGCCTGCTCAAGGTAACAATTGTTTGGTGAGCTGCATTTTGACAGTGGAAAGTACTTCTCTCATACAGGTTCTGAAACACTAAAACACACCCGTGGCTTCTAGTCCTGTTCTCAGAAAATTGCAAAGGTAAAGCAGAAAAAAAGAAGAAAAGCAGCAACAACTAAAATGAAACAGATCTGTTCTTATGCACAAAGGTAGCTCTGTAGGTTCAACCCTGCCTCCACTGATAGCAATAGTTGTTTTGTCATTGACCTCAATTTAGTTAAGATTTATTTCTAGCAAGGAAATACAATGAATCAGCTTCATCATCAGTTATATCTGTCCAGCTACACTGAAACCAAGGGCATTGATTATGGCAAAAGAGTAGCAATTTTATTATGGAATTCTGATTTATAGAATGCTGTCTCATTCACAGAAAACAATCTTAAAATTGATTGGTACATTTCTGATTTATTTTCAAGTCATAGTCTTTGCAAGATGCTGTATGCTCCTTGTGAATGTGTCCCAGGACTTAATTTTATTTCTTTTACTAAAAAGACTAATAGGAATATTATTCATCACTTTTCCACGTTTTGAATTATTCAAAACAATTGCTGATAATTCCTCAAAGGACTACCATGAGACAAACATGATGATCCCCAGGTAAGTTACTTGTCCAAACATGCACAGCCTGTCACTCCCAGCAATCTCTTCCCAGCAGTTTTACAGAGGTATTTTACCTCTGGAATAAATTGTTTGGAAATGTACTTGCTTGAGTAAATATCTTTGTTTAGGAGGATACACTGAGGTTTCCTATTGTGTTTGTTTTGATGTTGAGGGCATTATTTTCAGGTCCTGATCAAGACCTAAGCCCTACACTACTATATATAAGAAAAGCTTCCAGTTAGATACTGAACACAGGCAAAGAAAGCATTAACCTTATTTTATATTTGATTAATTGAAACATAAATTAATACATCAACCTTAAAAAAGATGTCTGTGGTAGAACAGGGAATTTAGCCTCAATCTAGATTCCAGCGCAGTGCTGTTACCACAAGACACACCTGTAATTTCTTTTTCATCCTTAATGATAATTACTTAAAGTGAAGTGGTTTCTCTTATCTCCCTCACTAGCCATAAATCCTTCATGTTAATACTATTAGACATAATTTCATCTGGAATGGGTGAATCCTGATGCATCCTCAGCTTGTGTGGCTGTGGGAGTGGAACCCTCAGGTCCCCGGCTGACGGAGCACTGAGGCTGTGCCCTCTGATCCCCAGACTCCTGCAGGTGATGATTCATGTCTATCAACAAGAAATTTCAGGAACTCTTTTCCATGACACAAGCTCTAGCTTCTGACAAAGTGATTTGTTTGCCTTGTTATTAACATTCCTAGATTGGTTTTAACAAGAACAGAGGAATGTGCAGTGTGCTGGTATTTGATTTTTCATGTATGGGTGGGTTTGTATTGGTTTCTCCTTGGCTGATTTTGGAATTAGGAATTTGGTTTGGTTTGGTTTCAGTTGGGGCACAGAGCCACAGCTTTGCAAGCAATGGAGGTGGGTATCTCTTGATAATCACCAGCCCAAGGTTTTCCTTCAGGACATTGCTATGAGAGAAATCAGACTTGTAACCACTACAGAGTAAGAAAACTTGCCACTGAAATAACCCTTTTTTCCTAGAGAGGCAGGAAAGAAAGCAGGAAGAAAATAAACTCAATATAAATTTGAACTTGGAAGTCTCTCTTACGTAGCACAATTTACCAGTATGAAAGTAGTGGTTTATATTTCTAAAATAGTGATTTTCCTGGTAAAATAATGACATTGTGGGCTAGGATCCTGTGAAAACCCTGCTGGGTTTGACTGCTTGGGAAATTCTGCAAGGAAAACATGAATAGTAAACAGAGAGGGCAGAAGAGGGGTGGTTCTTACAGCCCAGTACAGTGCTGTGCAGATTCCCAGCCTGCTGACCTGCCCCTAAACCTCCTTTAGTCTGGCCAAACAGCAGTGTGGAGTCTGCACTAATACACTGTTTGACTTCTTGTTTCTAAGCTAAGATGTTTAGAGCAAACCAGGCACCTTTGCACTGCATTCTCTGTCATGTAGAAACATCTGAAGTGCAGAGTTTTTATGAACTGGTATTTTAAATGGCTGCTCCCGAGGCACAAATACAAAAAGTGGCTCCAGGAGCAAAAGTGTACTTCTAAATTATTGTCCTCAAAAGCAAATCTGTTTTTATCTATACAAAGGATCAATCAAGGAATAACACCAAACATCTAGGTCCTAAAGTCTAAATCTTAGCAAAATTCACTGTTGTGATTTGAGGCCCCAGCAAATCATGCAAATTATTTGATGGTATAAATGTCACTCCCTGCAGTAATATATAAAGAATCTGACCAGTCAGAGTTTACAGTTGAGCTTGAAATTTTTCTTTCAACTAATTCCTGCATGCATCTGTGAATCACAAAGCACTACACATCTGCTGACTTGCATCAGCAGTATTCTTTACTGTTGCCCAAATTCATGGGAACATGCTTTTGTAGCCTCACAAACAAACAGTTGCAGTGGGAACAGTTGACTTTTGCATGCTGTGAAGTGCCATTCTTATTGCTTTCATGTTTGCTTTGCATTTTCAAGGAAGAAATTACATCCTTAAGATACTTTATCTGCCTAAATTCCCGTGAATGACAGTTCAGCAATGACACACTGGATGTTGAAAGTCAGTATCCTCCTCTGGTATTTCCAGCTGAAGAAACATAGCCTGCTCAAAGTTTACAATACCCTGGCACGTAGTGCCTTACAACCAAACAAGTGCTACTGAAACCAATAGGATCAGGTCTCTGGTTAATAGGTGTACAATGAAAATTAAAATAAATGAAAATTAAGTTGCAAATGTTCAGCTTTCATGCAAATGGTTTGCCAAATATAGCTCATGTCCTGTTCAAATTGTAGTCATTTTATGCTTCTACACCAGCTGTGCTATTGAGAAAAGCCAGCTGTTTATCTGGAGTGTACAAGCTCATACAATTTTTAAGAATCAGTTTTTATTAACAATATTTTACAGTGAGTCAGCTGGTTACATTTTTCAACCACGTACACTATGTGCTTTGTACATAAATACCGATGATATTCTATTATGTAGATTTATCCATGTATTTCCTGCAAGGAATGCAGATACATTTCCGGAGGCTGTCTCAAAAATCCTCTGTGCACATAAAGAATGGCTAAAAGAGACTTACTGTGTGTCTTGAACAGTCAGTGCTGCACACTGACCACTCTCCACATCTTCCCAGCCCTGCTATGAGTACCTGCTCTGATTGTCTGCAAACATGCCCTGCCTTGGTTCCAGCTTCCTGCTTTTCATGTACAGTTCCCTCTGCCTTACAGTGCACAATCAGTTTGATAACTATCAAACATTATTCAAGCTTTTTCTAAGGCAAAAACATATTTTATTTGTTTGCAACAATTCATTCATGAGGTCATTGCTAATTTAAAGTCTGAAGCTCAAGGAGCTGTTCAGTAAATATTTTAAAATTTTAACTTAGAATGCAGTAAATGAAGTAAAACTGCAACAGAATTTTTGTAGAGGTTACTAAAGATTTTTCAGTGATATAAACTCTTTTCCTGATATTCCAGGAAAACACTATTTCCATTTCAGATATTCCAAGAACACTCAGAATGGAAAAACTTGGGCATTCCTCTCGATCCCTGTCACTGATCTCCTTCCAGCAGCAGGCACGAGCCCTGCACATGGGGTGGCACAGGACTCTATTTCACTCACAGTGAAACGTAACATTCTCCATGGACCAGTGATGGTGATAGAAAAGCTTGCTCTATTAAACCTGACAGCAGAAGCTGTTACCTGTTTTTCCATTAAAACGAACAGGATTTGTGGGGGGGAGGAGAAGACACCGGTGTGCCACGCATATTAAACACATTCCAGCTGGCCAGAGCCGGGATGTGCTGTGGCCAGCCAGCCACAGAATGTGTCAAAGGGCTGGGCTGCAAAGCTGCCTTTGAACAGGGAGGTTGACTTCTGTGAAGTGCAGGATTTAAAAAATTTAGTTATTTTAATTCAGTTCAGTTTAAGCTGGGAGTATTCAGAGTTTCATATGTCCTTTGACCATTTGAAAATTCAATGAAGTGCAGAAATAGACTTGAGACTTAGGTTTATCTTTAACTATAAGTGAACCAAACACGTGTGCATCTATTCATGCTTTTAGAAATTATTTTCTCCTTCTGCATGGCTAATGGTATTTGCCTGATGTTTAAGTAGATCTTCCTTCCCCTCAGGCTCCTTTTCTCTAATTACTCTTCTTCAGTAATTACTCATTTTTATGACTTAAAAAAATCTCTCACACCAATACCAGCAACTTTCAACTGCAGAGAATTCAATGGTTTCAGAAAAAAAACTGAGTAAACTTTGAGTTTAGAAGCACCAAAGAGACTACAAAGGATTTCATAAACTTTGTCAGAATCACAGCAGGGAATAATTCTGCAATTACATTTTTTGGCAAGCAAGTTCCTTACAACACATTTTAGGCAATATAATTCTGCTTATAAATATGAAAAAACGAGAACTTTCTTAGTATGCACAATCTAAAATGAATAAAACAGCATCAGAATTTAGTACGTAGTAGTAACAAGCTGAACAAGACAAATCCAATCTGCCTTCTGATATTTTATTCAGAAGAAAATGAAATTTTGTTTGCTACTTACAGTGAAATAAAAATATATTCACAGTCCAGAATATTTCATTTGATTATCACAAATACTTCATCCTACTTTCTGATCTTCTAAAATAAAACCGACTTCCATTTAATTTTTAAAACGCACTTGTTTTATTCCTGCATCCTGTAGATAAAAATAATATTATAAAGAATCCAGTGTCTGTAAATAGTCGAGGTCATTCCTGCATCTCTGCATCTAACTCAGGGATCAGGATGATGAAAATATTAAGGTTATCTGAAGTCATCTGATGGAAGGAAGCACATGAGAGCAATTGCATAAGAAGGAAATGAAGACATACTTTCCTCCCCATATTTTTGAGATACACTGAAGTCTCAAAACTAGTACTGAAAGAAGACATAATTTCTCCATTTTAGTTAATTAGAACAAACGTTTTCAATTTAAGTACCTACTCTATATATTTGTGACAAAATCCCCCTATGCTGAAATGAATCACTGCCATAGAAATTTATTACTTTTGTACTTAGGTCTGCGTTACATGCACGAATCTGTAATAAATGTTGGGAGCACATTTAGGGGAGAAATAGTTTTGTCTGCTACTGACTTATGGAAAATCAAAACTGCAGCCAAATAAACTGTTGGGCAGGAAACCTGGGTTTTGCTGCAGAACAAAAAGCAGCTTTGACACCTGGGGTGCACACGCTGGAGGGGTCAGGGTACTCATGTGTTTGTCTAGAGTTAGAGCACACAATCTTTCATTTCAAACTTCTCCACCTTGAAGATGCAAGTTCTTTGACAATGTACAGCTGAGCAGAATTGCTGCCTTCCAGCACTACACAGAACAGAAGCTCTTACGTAAGTATAAGCAAAATTTCCAGGAAGGACCACATTCCTGACTGAAAAGCTTCCAGAGCAGACATTCTTTCAATACCACATGTAGACTAAAGGGAGGATGAAGGCAAAGAATTCCTGACAAGGGACTCTATAGGCTTAATTCAATTTTATCATAATCCAGGAATGTGAAGCTGTATGGTCTCCAGATGTTTTTGCCAGATGGGGCCACAGCATTAGGCATTCCACCAGTGCTAATCTGGCTTTAGTGTTCTGTAAGGGAAGTCTAGAACATTACACAAACACAGCATCTCCTCTGGGACAGAACCTGGAAACAGTGCAGAGGGAGGTGCAGGAAACTACAACCTGCAGATTTGAACCAACACAGAACATGGGTTCATCATACTTAGGAAGATTGGAGAGGGTGATAATGTTTGGGTAAAATGGGATATAGTTTCTCAAGCTATACAGAGATACCTACATTCTGATTATGCAGGGGCTGTAAGATACAACTGGCAATTTATCAGTGCAGGTATCAGCATCTGAGAGAATCCAGTGGGACTAATGGAGCCTTGACCATGAACCAGGGAACTAAAAAACTCTTCAGGGATAGATATCCTTGCCTTACGCCCCTGGATACCAAAACCAGAAGTAATGATCAGCAGGGACAGTAGAGGAATGAGCAGCTCCTGGTTCTGTGCTGGACTGTGCACCTTCTGAAGTAGCTTGTACACCACCAGCAACAGATAAATCAGTTTCTCAATACCTCTAAGCACGAATATCTTTCTTTCCGCCACAGGAATTTTGTTTCGTGTTCTGCCCTTTTGGGAACTTCCAAGTACAAAGAAGTTTCCAAAAGGCCACTTCAGCTGGAACAGATCCTATTGAGTCCAATGGAAAGCCTCTCCTGTTGACTGCAGAGAGCTTTGTACGTAAGTGAATAAACAGTTTTCCTGCACTCCCTACTCCAGTTAACCACTTCCTCATTAGTTAGAGCCAGCTGCGTCACTTGGAACGGATCCTTTGGGTATAAGAGTTCATGGTGTACAGTAGCACCAGGGAATAGAGCTGAAAGCCCTAAAAACAAAATGTAAAAATAGATAAAGATTCTGTATAGAGAACCTGCTTTTCTTCCTGCAGTCTCTCAGACCAGCATAGTGCTCTGAGACAGTCATGGGAGCATCGTTTGTGTGAGAACTCCAGGCTGGAATCTGCTGTCTAAGACACATGTTTGAAATGGAAAACATGCAGCTCAAAGTGCACACACCCTGTAAAAAGCTGGGTTTGGAAAAAGTCAGAGAATTAATCTAAAGCATTCTGCTGTAGACTACAATAATTGACAAAACCCCAAACTAAAACCACACACACACAAGCTGAACAAAAACCTCTCCTCATCAGAGTCTAAAAATACAAAGAGATCATCGCTTCCTTTGCTGCCACCCAGGGCCTTCTCCTCCCCAAACGCTCCTGTCATTGGTTCACACTCAGAGAGGAAGTGGTTGCTGCAGCAATGGCAACCCAATGAAAGCTCTTTATCTCCTACATTTTTGATTTTTTTATAGCATGCAGAAAGAGCAGACAGCAAGACCACAAACTTGTTGCATGGCAACACAGCTTGACCTTCCCTATTACTTTTTATAAAAATAAAGAATTCAGAAAAACTTGGAGAATTCTTTGACATATGTCATGTGCCTGTAAATTATTCCTTGGGAAACACAAAAAGATATAATTAAGCAAAAAGATGGAAGAAAATATTAAAACATAAATGAAACTCACTAAAAATGTCCATGCCCAAACAGGTCTCACAGGTTGGTCAGTAATCTAATTTCAGTCTAACATGCTTTTAAATGCATGTGGTTCAGTCAAACATTTACAGCAGTACATATCTGCATTATTTCTAAGTTATAACATTGCTTTTACAGTGGTTTAGATAGTTTCTATTATTTCTACAGGCTTGTGACTGTGAAACATTTTTATAACAATTTTTTTTATTCTAAAAACTTTATGAACTCTCAGCTTTGTTAACCAGATAATGCCATGCTTTAATGGGAATACTCAGGGATTTCTCCAACAGCTCAAAGATTGGGTAAATGCCTGTTGAAGAATTTCCTCATTAACAAATTGAGTGCTTTTGTGGCCAGTTTCTCAGATTTGTTTTAAATCTCCCTCCTGTATTTGAACACTTTTGGGGTGGGAAGAGAGGGAGAGGATGTCACACTGCCTGATAGGTGTTACCAAAACAGTGAAACCTCTAACATCTGGTATTTCATGCTGGGCCTGGGAGCTTGACTAGGAAGATTTTAGCAAAGTAGTTCAGGGAACAGCTTTACTGGGAGCTCATGGCAAACTTTTCCTGCAAGATCCACACTGTCACTTTCCAGCCACTTGTTAATCTTTAGAATATTCCATTCCTCTGTCTCTCACATTCATTCACAGAATGAATACACAGAAGGAATGTTAATGGTTAATTATCCAACCTGGGAACCTAAATTCGCTATTTCTCTTTTTTTTTTTTTGTTTTGAGGTTGTTTTGCCTTGTGCTGTGTATGGACTGCAGGATTCTCCTGAGAGGCAGATAACCATCTGGGCATTCTGAATTCCTCACTGCCATGGCTGAACTGCCTCCAGCACCTCAGACACACAAATTAAAGCTACACAGTGGAACAGCAGAGCAGGGATATACCTCAGCTACACCTTCCTTGATCCTCAGCATCTGATACACCGACATCCCAGTCTTGGGTTAGCAAAACCACCACAGACAGCCAGGCTAAGCAGTGCTTCTGTAATATTTTCTTCTATCCAGGCCACAGACAATTAGTTAAACCCCCAAAAATAATGCATCTAATTCTACTCTTTGATTGAAAGGATAGCAATGAGCAATTTACTGCCTCAACTGGTCACAATTGTCACCAAGAGGCAGCCACCAGTTTGGCTCTGTGGGAAGCTCACAGTGTCACTTCTGTTGGAGCCAAGTGGCCATCTTGCTGTGAGCACAAATGCTGGCATGTAGGGCAATATGTGGGAAGAATTCTGGCATTCCCAGTGGGATCCATCAATGTATACAAGGTTCATGTGTATGTTCTACTATCTGTTACATTCTTTATCCTCTGTATACTCTAGCTGACCATACTAAACCTGCTGTGTGCCCATTCTCTTGTCATGATTCTGAGTCAGCTGAACAGCCACCTGATATAATCTGGATTACCAATAACTCACACAAAATAAATAACACACAGAAATGAAGTTACTTTAGAAAAGAAATTGCACCCCAGGTATACAATAAAATAGAACAGATAACACAGTGGTCTTAAAAATAATATTTAATTCCAAAAATGGAGTAGAAATTAAAAAAAATCAAAAGAAACTTTCTTTTTCAACTTGTTTCTTTAAATTTAAATTTCAAAACCTTTAATTACTATTGAAAAATATTTAAGGTGTTTGAAGTGAGTCCTAAACACAGAAGAGAAGTTAGTGTTGTAAAGAAAGCTCTTTTAAGGCAAGGAAAGACTCAAGGTTGTAATCAGGGCTGGTGGATGACAAGTGTTTTCATGTCATTTTTCCATGGCACTAACCGACATTAAAACTACAGTCTGGCAAGCATGACTGATTATTGCTTTATTTTCTCATTCTTCCAATAATTCCTAACAAACAAACACATAATGACCATCAACAGAGAATACAAAAGCTTAGATCCAACAACCAAACAGGGTTTCCAAAAGGGCAAACTATGTGTAAAACCAACTCAATTTGTTTTAGCGACGGTTCAAGGCTCTTCTTTGACAACTTGGAGGATTCCTGTCTCTAACGTCAAAGTGACAGGAATTGCCCAGTTCTTCCTGAGATACTGAGAACAATTAAAAGATTTGTATTCTAGCACCTGAATTACAGTGTGTGGAAGAGAGAAAATGAAGTGTGAGTTTCAGTCTTGGGTTCATACAGTATTTCCTACATTACCTGTTGATGCTGTCTTCATGAAGGCCAGAAAATTCCATGTGGAGCAAATGTGCATCACCCCAAAGTAATATTTCTAGCAGATCCAGCTCTCATGGCAGTTTTCTATCTTCCTCTATTTCTTTTTTTATGGGCAAAATAGGATAGGAAAAAATAAGATAGACAGAACAAGGATGACAATGCAGCATTATGGATCTGCTGGCTCTTGGTGGTCTCCTAACAAAATTTAGAAAATGACTGGTACAGAACACACTGACTGCAGGGGACTCTGAAAGTCACTCACAAACTGGAGATCCAAACTCTCATGCAGCTGCCTTAACTTGGGAAGGCTCTTTTTCTTAAAAATAGACCTTCCATTTTTCCTCTCAGCCCTGATGTGTGCTGCAGAGACACAACATGCTCTTCTACAGCCAGAGGGTTTGAATTTGAGGCTTGCTATTTATATAGTTATTCCAGTCCTCAACTGTGCCACCAAGCCCTGACAGCCTCAACTATTCAACAACTGACTTCTCTGACACAAAGACAGCCAGGATGGCTAAAGGTCATTCATATCAATAAATGCCTATGAATGATCAAGTTTCTCTTTTTCTTTTTTTATCTGTGGACATGAAAGGATAATTCAGTAATTTCATTACAACAGGAAGATCAAACTAGCATTGGTTTTTCACTTAAAAGACTCTTAAAGGCAGTCCTGCAGGGCTGAAATACTACACTATTCCTTGCCATTCCATTTTCAGTTCCTTTTCTCTCCCTTCCTTTTCTATCTGTTGGTGACATTCATATTACAAAACTCTCAGCCTTTACAAAATGAATGCTTTCATCTTTGCAGCTGAGGTGCCTGTGAAGTCAGTATGATGCAAAAGGTTTTCTGCATTTCAGTACCTTTGCCACATGAGTAACTGGCAGACGTCACTTTGGTGTCACTGTCCCATCTTTGCGAGGACACACATTTAGGGTAACAATGAAACACAATATTCACTTTCTCAAGTCTAGAAATGCAATCCCAAAGGGAAATTTGCAGAGACTCGCTTGCCTCTCCACTCATCCATAGACCAAATGTTTCCTTAAGGCCATTTGAGCGACATTTCTGCTTCCAATGACATCAGAAGGAAAAAAGTGACATTAAATGAATTCACAATTACCACTTGGTATCATCCTCAAAATCATTTTCTATACATCACAAAAACTTCAATGAAATTCCTAAAATTGAAATTGCCCTTGCAAGAATTCAAAACGATGGACGAAAGTGTGCTGTTTTATCCTTTGAGAAATGCAGTAAAAGATAGAACAAATTCACCTCAGATAGCCTCTCAGAGAACATCATCAGCCTAAAGATTTGTAGGAGTAGTTACTAAGTGAGAAGCTCAAAGAAGTGTAACTGCCCAAAATTTTCTTGAAATGAAAGATTAGATGTGGTTTTGAAGGTTATATGAAAAATATGCTGAAAGAAGATGATTTTTAAGAGCTGTCAAATAATTAACCTGTGAAACAAGATAAAAATAATAAAAATAATACAGACATGGACTGCAGTGTGAGCTCAGTGTGGGCTGACTTGTTTGGCTGAACTGCTCTGTGCTCCCAGGGTGAGACTGTTTCCAACACTTAGGCCAATGTTTGCAGGTAATCCAGGTGGAGATAAACAAGCCAATATTGCCCTCAGGACTGTCTCTATTCCCTTAGCTCCCTCTTAGCTTTTCTTAACTAGAACTTCTGTTTTATTACTGTTCTTTTTTGAGCAAAAGATAAAGGAGCTTGTAGCTGAATCCAAATAACCATTCTCATGTCCTGCTGATCTGTACTTGACTTGATCACAGCCACTGTCTTGCTGAATCTGGCCTATCAATATCAAAAGCAGTTGGTAGTTTGACTTAATCCAGTCTTGCTCTGACAGTAATTCTGATGAAGGCACTTTACTGCATGTGTTGTGTATTTACTAGCTGTCTGTTTATATTCCTAACAATGATGTTGATACTGCAGCAGGTCATTGCCAGTTAAGTAAAACACAAGTTTATGTTAACACTAACTATTTATTTTAACACTGACACAAGCAGTGTATTGTGTAAATACGTAGTGGTATTTTTCTGTTAACAGAATTGTATTTAAAATTTGTGTTATCAGTTACAGTAATACAAAATTGAACCACTTACATTGAAGAGATTTTGATCTCAAGTAAGAGCAGAGAAAGTAACAGAGGGCCAGTCATTAACTGGCTAACAACTGCCATTACTAGAGATTCTTCTCCTGCTGGTAAAAATACCACCGAATTCTAGTTGCAAGATGTTTTACTGTGTCTACTCCAGGCTCAGAAAACCACAATGAAAATGGCTCCAGAATGTTTCAGTTGCTGGTAAAAATAATAGCGACTATTAAATAAAAATGATTCATTGTATTGGAAATAAATGTCAGAATTTCATTTCCTTTGGAAGTCTCCTATGCCTACAGGGAGCTAGGAAAGGGACTTGAAATTCAACAGACATGTAGTCTTTGCATAAATACTTATGCATGAAAATCCCTTGGCTAAATATAAACCTTTAAATTTAAGTCTTTGCAAATACAACTCCATATTCTCAAAGAAGCTTTTTAGGGCTTTCCAGAAGAATTATCAAAATACTCTGTTCTTACTGCACACTCTCACAGATCCTACTATATTTAGGATATATGTTTCTCATGTTCTTTACCACCGTTTTTTTCTATTGCTTATTCTCTTCTATCATATGGCACTGTGTACATTCGAAATGCTTGTTTTATCCATTACTTCCATTATCTCAAGTGCAGCAGCCTGTGCAGTGCATCCCAAGGTTCCAGCACTGGTGATAAGAGCCAGCAGCTCACATGAGGCTGGATGATCACACATCACATGATGGCCCTGCCCATGGCAAGGGGTGGGACCAGATGACCTTTAAAGGTCTTTTCCAACCTAAACCATTCTGTGATTCTGTGACAGTCAAGCTCTTTTTTTTCTCAGAAGTTTGCAAGATAATTACAAACAAAAGCTAAGCTTAAGGAAACCTTACTCAGCTAGTAAAGCCAGGAGCTACAAAAAGGGATGGGTATCTGATTGGGTCTAAATGCACTTGGGTACCTAAACACTGGCACAATTAAATAATCATGTACCACTTTTTCTCCCTAGTCAAGGCAGTTGCATGCTAATGTGGATGATTTTACGTAGGGCTTCTGCTCCGTTTGCTGAAGTACTGAAAAACATTCTGGGAAGGGCAAACAGTGCCAGCTCAAGGTCACATGAAGTGAAGCCTCCACGTGAGTGTGAATCCTCTGGGCATCACCAGCACGAGGGCCTGGCTGCGGTGCAGGAGGATGAGGAATGATGACATTTAAGCAATGGAGGTAACACAAAGCAAATCACTTAATCCCAAATTTTTCACAAGCAATTGCTATTCTCTTGTTCCTCATCATCTGTGTACCCCACTCAACACAAGAGATCTGATTTGGAGAAATGCTAAATATTTACCAGATTGCCAGCTGCTAAAGTCTACGAGAACTGTGTTTCCAATTCCACCCTGAAAAATCAAGCTCCAAGTGTTAAATACTCAAAAAAAGGTGAATATTTTCACCTATTGTCTTAATACAGACTTTCATCATCTGCAAAATTATAGAACTTGTTCATTTACATAAGAATATTGAAAATAAATTGATTAATATTTAGTAAACATTCAGACAATTTAGTGATAAACATCACTCAAAACCATGATAGACACTGGTTCCAGATTCAGAGATGTAACAGTGGAAAAAAAGACAAAAAATGGTATCATGAAAACATGGTGTTCACACCAGCCTCACCCAGCCTTTTCAGGAGCCAGTTTTAAGGAAAATATATTCAAAAAGCAGGCAAACCAAAACTATATGGGCAATATTGATTTTGACACCTCCTAATTCTAAGTGCCCTGAATTCTTAAATAACAATTTTTAAATTAGTCTAACAATACAAAATTACAATTTAATTACAATCCAAAATTGTAATTTCCCTGCTGTTTTGGAATCTCTGCAAAAGGATAGAGGCTACTGAAATCTTTGCAGACAGGTGAAAATGAAGTGAGGTGGCTCTGAGCTCAGAGAGGCAGCTTGCAAATGTACTTTTTCCTCCTTGCGCTTTTTTTTGTGGTTAAATAAAAGCATTCAGCTTTCAGTTCTTATCTTTTCAATGTGTTATATTCACACTACAGGAAACAAACATCAGCATTTTGACCCTGTGGGTTTTTTTTTCTGAAAACAAGACATTAATACAGGGTAGAACAAGCAACAGCAAAACTTCATTTTTTAAACTGGAGAAGCAGCAAAATTAATTTTGAAAGCTTCTTCGTTCACAGCTGAAAGGCTTTGTACAAAACTTCATCCTGGAGTGATATTTTCAGCTATAATATAGGGGTTAGTAATGGAAATGCTGACAGGCCCATAATTATGGAAGCGGAGCGGGCACCACTATAAAGTATATCAGATAGGCAACTGCTTAAATTCAGTACAAGGTATCAAAAGATGTTCCTGTCTGTCCTCATTAAAGCAGCACTTGAAATTCCTTTTAACCTCCATGACTCAAACTATTAATTTGATGTTCATCAGGACACATGCACCAGGACTAATACACCCCATTTTGTGCCTCAAACCGAATTGGTGGATCATCCGAAATGGTTAAGCTCATAGAAACTGGAAAAATAAATAGCAAGGCTCAGAACATTTTATTTTACAGGACACAAACTGAAGCCATGTAAAGTAACATAAAAATGACACACCCATTCCTGTGCTGTATGAGGTTTTCAAGCTTCTATTTAGATACAGATAAGCAATGATATATTTGTGTGCAATTACACTTTGGGATACTGAGGGGGAAAAAATGCCATCGCCTCTGTTCACTGGATCTTGTTTGACAGCCACCTCATATATTGGCATGAAACTCTTGATGCCTGCACAAATTCCATGTGTGCAAAGGAAAGAAGAACAAGGCTGGAGGTCCAGGAAGGCAGCTGGGTGAATAGTATGTTTATAGCCTGTGCAGATTTTAATTTATGTTGTTAATTCCACCAAAAACATTCACTAAATTGGTAGCATGATTATAATGTGCACAGTATATTCTATTTCTGTAATATATCAATTCTGAAATTTCATCTGACTGTTGTCTGCTGTAATAACGTTCTTTTCTTCAACAGACACAGCAAGAGCAGCAGGAGGTTACCTTTGAATTATTTCCAACCATATACTCTATATCATGACTCCAACAAACTCACTCCTATTTCCTTCTCTGCATTATGGTGCATGAAAACTACAGAAAGAGTGAATTTACCTCTCTTGCATCTAGCCAGAAAATTGAATTTTTGGTGCCCAGTTCTTCTGAACAAGCCCTTTTTCAAGCTTTTTTTTTTTGTTGTTGTTTTTTTTTTTTTTTTAAAAAAAAAAAAGTATGCATTGCATTCTGTACAAATCTAGGTCTACAGCTCTTATCAAATAAGGGAAATAATGAATGTCACATTCCACAGAAGCTTGCTTCACTGGAAATGGGATTGATGGTGTTTTTGATGACTAGGTAGAGAAAGAAAACATCTCACTGAACAGAAAGTACTTTCCCATGGAAAGCTGGAATAGTACTATTTTGAGTAATGCCCTACTTAAGCACAGGGACACCCTCACTATGTCACTCACACAAACGTGATTTGCATGTTTTGATGGTTTATAATTCTGCCTCAGACTACAGCAATGCCTTCTACAAGATGATTCAGAAGATTATTATATTTGCATATTTCCCCCATTCCTGGCAGCAAAAGCTTCCACGGGCCATCAATTCCAGGACTGCAGCCACTACAGGAGAGCACGAACAGCAAAATGAAGAGGTCCCAATGCTGAAATCATTCCTAATTGACTGTGGAGCACAGCTGGGGCTCCCAGGATTCCTGAACTTGTAGTCATGGGATGTTTTAATTTTCTTCTGAGGAAAACACACTTTCTCCTGAGAAACACAGGATTTCAGATATCAACAGAGGACAATGTAATTTTGTAGCTGCAGAACAAGGGGCCACATGAAGAAGATTTTTGACTGTTAACTCACTTGCTGAAGAAGATGAGGCAGCAAAGCAACAAATGCCACAACAGAAAAAGGTACTGGCTTACCAAGCCAGGCTCATTCCTCCTAGCTATCTACTAAGCAGAAAAAAATCATTCTTCATCTTGTGCCATTTTGTCCATATTATGTATCATTTAGCAAATCATCAGGTTTACAATTTTATTAGAAGTCCCTAGGAAACAGTTTAAATTTTCTAACAAAATTTGGTCCTCTGGTAGCACAGTTTAAAGAACATATAAATGTGAATGTCATATGCAAAAATTACTTGTGGTACTTTGTGGGAGAGTAAGACAAAGCACTTTACCTAAAGCCAGCAGAGCTCTACAGAGTGCAGTTCAGGACAGAATTGTCTTGCATGTCACACACAGTTTGTGTGTCTTCATTCAATGAATCCTCTCTTAAGTTCATATTTTTGTATTCTTACTGTAAAAGAAGAGAAACTTCCAGTGGTTTCACTGTGTAGAAGTGGACCTGAGAAGGGCATTAATCTTGCTGACCAGCATGTATAGGAATGCTGTCAATTAATTACAAGCATATCAAATGCTTGACTGCAGGTTGTGTACGTGGCATGCTTTTCACTTACTGATTTACAGTCAGTGGGAGGAGGTTAGAGCGAAAATGTAACTACAAATCAAAGTTAAACACGGACATGGAAATTTATCTCTGTTTTCAAGACGGATAATTCTGTGTGTGCTGGGCATGAACCAGGGCTGTGGTGATGAAAGAACAGCAGAACTGTGTTTGCTCCTGGCAGTGACAAAGTGGGGAACTACTCCTGGAGCACAAGGCCCTGTTAGTTTAGATGCTGTTCATCCTGCAAGAGCTAGAATCTAAAATAAAGCAAATGTTAACTCCTTTCTGAGATAAAACAATCAGAAGAGTTCACAGTTCCAAATGGAAACCAGGGAACATGACATCCTGCCAACCAGCTCTTGGCAAAACAACTCCTAATATAATATGCAAATACTGGTGCACTGATAAATATTACTCGCAAAATATATTAATAAACCACATAAAATCCTATTAGTATTATTGCTACCTCTGTGATTCTCTTTAAGAAACAGTCCCCAAAGAGTTGATGATTTAAAGGAATAAGAATTGAAAAAACAGTAATCAAAAATCCTCTCTTGAAGTTTTGTGCTTACATGCAGTAAAGCAGATAGCCATGGTAAAAAAAATCTTAGTTGGTATTCTAAAGATTGAATCTTTGAATTTACAATTAATTCAGTATGTTGTGTTGGCATTAAGTTATAATTCTATACTTTCACCAAGTAGGACAGGAGTTGTAGTAATTTGCTTTTCACATGATTTTCATTTGCTATCATCTATTCAATGTATTGAACAGAAAATTGAGAAAGAGCATATGAGAGTGGTTCCTATTACTCAAGAAAAATTAAAAAAAAGTGTTTGACTAGCACAGCTTGAATGAATAAACACAGAGTGAAATTTAAGACAGCTTCAGTGAGGAGAAGTCATGTGTCAATTTATGTTTAAAGAGGTCAGCAGGTACACAGCCAGAGCAGATCCAGAGGATAATGGACAATTTAATATCAAAAGCCCATTTTGCCAAGGCCACAGAATCACAGAATATGCTGGGCTGGAAGGGACCCACCAGGACCATCAAGTCCAACTATTAGCCCTCACAGGACATCCCCAAGAGTCGCAGCATGTGCCTGAGAGCACATTCCCCCATATCCTAAAAGAAACAAATTTCCCATAAGGAAGGTCCTTGCATGGACAAATCATTGTCTACAAGGTGCAATAAAAAGTGAAATAAACAGACAAATAATTTTTAACACTGGAGAGAGAGAGAGTGTACAGTTAAGTCCCAGAGGAATTTGGGCTGGATCTGAAAGTGTTCCACTCATCATTAACAATGGTTGTAGCAACTTAAGATAACTTGAACCCAACAAGGATGGAAAGCTACATTTTTGAAATTAACCTCCTACAAAAAGGATTTAAAAGAGGGAGTGGGAGGCATATCACAGAGAGTACAAAGAGAAAAAAGGAGAGAATACAGAGGATACAGTTACAGTGATCACTTGCAGCCTGCAAGGTTCAGAGAGCAACTCTTGATTACGTGAAAAGCTCAGTAACTTTATCTCCTTGACCTTAGAGGGAAAGAACACCTGGGACACCAGCTTAAAATTCTTTAGCCCAAATTCACCACGGGGTCACCTCAGCACTGCAGATGGAAGAGTTCAGGGATGAAAACTTGGGCTTCACTGTGGTCTTCTACACACAGAGGAGCCAAAGAACTCTCAGTTTCCTGCTGGTTAGCCTGTGTCACACAGCTCTGGTACTGCTCCTGCTTCTCAAACAGAGAGGTACAGCTGGGCCACAGGGCTGAGCAGTGTGAAATTACAGAGAAACATCTCAGAAGGTCAACTGAGAGGAAACCAGACCTCCCCTATTGGCAGTGCAGGAATACAGTGAATACAGGACATGAGCCTTCAATCCTGGGCGAGTTATTTCTCATTCTTATGAAAATGCAATGCACATCCCAGTGCTATCCTATCTTAAGGTAATGATTAATTTGTGGAGTTGTTCAGAGTCTGCCTGAAAAGGATCCCATATTCAGGATGTCAGAATGGCTTTATGCCACCCACAGGTCTTTGCATTTTCATGACAGCCATTCCCTGAGCAGCTTCATTAGACAGATATGCTGAAACGCTGGCTTCTGTCAAGAAACCTTTCACAGAAGAGTTTGCATATTTTTTGAGTTTAGAAAAAATGCTAAAGATTTAACAGGAAAAAAAACAGTAACTTTTTATTCCATCAGTATAAATACAACATATGAAGAAATAATCCATCTTTGAAGCCTAAGAAACTGTTTTAAACTAGCATCAATATGCAGGTATGTGAAATAACAAAAAATAGTCTACTGATGCACTACACGCTTTAGACTTTTATGATATAATTTTTCTTTCCCTGTTTTCGAGAATATCATAATGCAGATGCAGTGCACTAATTTGCTACAGAAAGGACACAAAGAAACAAATTTTCAGTTGGTTTACTGAGGTGAACTTTATATGTCAACTTGAAAAGTTTGCTGTGCCTCCAAAACAGTTTTTGTTTAAATCTGGCATATGCAAACAATTTGCACACATAAATCAGTGGGTGATGAAATGTTGATATGGCTAAAAGCCCTGTTGCTTTGAAACTCCTGACTGGAAGGTGTCAAAAGTCCAAAAGTAAAAGAAGGATTTGCAAGATAAGACAGGCAAAAATGTATCTCAACGGCTCTGTCATTATTTTTATGTCAGTGATTGCATGATAAAATATTTAATCAGCAAGTCTATTTCTTTTCCTACATGTTTTCCTTATATTTCCAGTTTCCAAAAAATGGAAAATACTTTTAAATGTCACCTGATGGAGCAAGTGAATTCTATTGCTATAAAACTTATTACTTAAATTCCTTTCTCTGAAAAATGCATTCTGTGTCCTTCCTTTTTCCCTTATTTTTCACCTCTTTTCTTTTAACTGACAAAATGGGTAAAAATGTTTTAAACCAAGAGCATTTTCACTTCAGAGTAACCTGTATTTAAAAAGCAAGATACCAGAGAAATGAACACTTGGTGCAGGAGGGGGGAGTATCAGGAACCACCCATCAACACCAAGATAAAAATTCATGCCACAATTTCACACAGAGAATCGTGACTGTTAAGAATGAATATTCATAGATAACTGCTCAAGAAAAGTGTGGAATAACCTGATATAAACTCAACAAAATGAAACACAGTCACAAAGCCTTCATAAACTTCAAGACTACATTCTGGTTTGTGGCTGATGAAGACCTTGCTGAAGCAGCAGCTTCACTCCAGACTCCTGCTCTCCTGCCCACACTGCTAACACTGGTTAGAAGAGTGAGGTAGTTATTTCCCAGGTCAATATATATTTAGATGAGATTTAGGCAGCTCCAAGGCACAGGTGTACACAAGGACTCTGGGACTTTCAAACTCAGCACCAGCACCAAAACAAAGCAAAGGTCCTACATCTCCAAAAAGACCAGGTGAAGGGACAGCTGAAGTGGGAAAACTCGGAAAGGCCAAGAAAAACCCAAGCTGGAGACGAATTTCCATTAGACCTGTGAATGCAAGACATTGTCCTTAAAACAGATGATCTACTAATCTACATTAATCACCTTCAGCAATGCTTTTTTATTTCCTTTGATCAAAAACATCTTACAAACACAATTTTTTTTTTCCTTAACTCACTATTCTTGTCAAAGGATTGGATTGGCTGCAATGCTGAGTTCTCTCCTTCCCTTAGCATTAAATATGCATGAATACTTCAAAGCCTAATGCTTTATTGCACACTTACTGTTACATGGAAGTTTGTGAGTGGCCCTAGGGAATGTCCTCAGCTTTTCTGTAACAATAAACTCAATCAAGTGCTACCTATAACACAGGCCTAAAGTAGCTCACTTAATTTGCAAGTCTAACTTCCAAAATTGTGGAAAAGGCCTGCAAACAAAGATGTTAAGTATAACAATCCATGGAAAGGAATGCAATTGCTGGGAGCTTAAGGCCTTAAGGACCTCCTTGCAAAGCTTTAAGGCTCTCTGACTCTTGGTCTTGTGTACAAAGCAAGTGACACTGGTTTAAATAACATGAACATTTCCAGACAATGTAAACCAGCTTAAAAACCAAAATATGACAAAACATATCATCCATGAAACACTATTTTGCTTGGCTTTGTTTTACAAAATGGTAAATCTGAAAGGAAAATGGAGAAACAAGAGACAACCCTGAACTGAGTTAAAGAGAAAACTGTGTATGCACCCATCTCCTGCTTCTGAAAATTCATTTTACATCCTATAGCTATAGGAAAAATTGGAGGACCCAATTAGCCAAACTTAATAAAGACAGAAGTCTGACAGCTGCTTCTAAAAATGGTACAAAAATCCTCATCAGGAAACTGCTGTGCAGAACTCAGGCAGCAAGCTCCACTCTGCACTTCACTGCTCACACTATCCTGACTGCAGCATTTGCACCTGGTTACTTTATACTCCTGGGCATCTGGCTTTTTGCAGTAAACACAGAGCATGAAATTATTTTGAATTATTTAATCTTCACATCTTAGAATATTTTGGGAAGAAAAATCTACACCACCTTTTTCCCCCCACCTAAATGTTAAGAATAATTTAGGATATTATCTGTGTGTTTCTGTCCTTTTACTTTGAAGAATGGAAAAACATATACGTATTCACATGTGAAAACATATATTTATATATTATGTGATTCATGTAGGATGTATTATAGATACACCATTTAACTGATTCTATTTGGGTTGACAAAATTTAATCAAAAGCTATTCTTACAGTCATGAGAGGGGGATGCTTTGAATAGTTGTGATAGTAGGATGTGTCTTGGAAAATGTGGAAAACCTCAGTGGAATACAGAAGGAAATGAAGAGTTGAGATGAGGTAAAGGGCTAAGGTGTGGAGATCATGAGCAAACAGCAATTGCTGCTCCTCAGATGCTGGTCAGGAATCAGAGCTTTACCCAGAGTTCAGTCCCAAGGGAAGGATGAGACAGAGACCAGCCCCAGGCATCAGAGCAGCTCCTTCCCTCCTGCAGAAGAACACTTGCTGCTGAAGTGGAGGATGCTTATTGATGGCCACTGGCATTCCCTGGACTGTCACAAGACAAATCACTCATGTTGTTTACTCCAGTCCTGGCCACTGACTGAAGACAAACTGGCATGTCTGAAAATGTCTTGGCAAGGAGGCAGGAGTAGAGGTATCTACATTTAACTTGTAATATGCTTTCAGCATGATTAAATAAAAACATTACCACCTGTTACCCTTAATTCAGTGGGAGTATCTATTTTCAATTATAGCATTTACTATCCACCCTCAAGTATGGCAAGGAACACCATGGCAACATAAACACAGTCATGGCTGCTTGAGAAAGTTAAATTATAAATAGCAATGTATAGCCCATGAGGTCCTGGAAATAAACGAACTAATCCATAGGCATTTGTTACTATGACATAACATTTCCACTCAAATGTTGTTTGCCTCATCTTAAACTCCCTCAGAACAGATTTAGAAGTTCAGCATCACTTGACTCCAAGCGAGTTCAAGTTCAGACACGAAAAAAAGCAGAGACAGTGGAGAAAATAAGCTATAGCAGAACAGTGGAGAACAAATTAACAAAAACAACAAAATCCCCATTTAGGCTTTATTCTGTTTCCACTGAAGTTAATGGGGAAAAAAATCCCAAATGTATAAAAGAGTGCCCTTAATATAGACAAACATGTTTTTATACTGAATCATCCCTGAGGAGAAAAAAGGAAAAAAGAAAAAAAAAAAGAAAAAGAAGCAAAAATACTGGGTTTAACTGAGTAGCAAACAGTTTAGAAATGCAAATAAACTTAGCAACCTTCTAAGACATCGGAGAAATTTTGGAGCTCTCTTCAGCTTCATTCTGGGAGAAAGATCCATGGTAACTGCGGGAATACAGGGATTCAATCTGAGCTGAGTACTCAAGAGGGAGCTGAATTATCAATTGTTCCAGTCTGCTGTGCAGTTCCTTATTCCCTGCAAAGCCCAGGCCAAGCAAGAGCAGCAGCTTTTTGCCAGCTGGCCACACGCCTGGGGCTGGAGAGGCTTCCTCACTTCAGAGTGACCAAGGGCTCAAAAATGGGAGAAAGGAAATAAAAGGTTCTATAAAATCAGGACTGAACGCTGAGAGCAAAGAGCTAACTGAGAAATCTGTGGTGTGAGGACAGCAAGAACTTCACTTAGTGTAGGTTCACAGACATCACAGAGGTTTGACACAAATCTGGGGTCTTAATCTAAACGTGTGACAATGTTATTTAGGTTAGGCAAGAATAATAAAGACTTAGAGACATCGGCTCAGTCTCTTTCTTGCTCACAACAACAGCTTTGAGAAATTTACATTTTCTTTTAGTTTACAGCCATTGGTTAAAGTCTGTTTTTGGTCAGACTGATAAAAATCTATAATGGATCTCCTGGGCAATGGAATTATTTCAGATTTACACCATTAAAATGGAATTTAAATTCTCAACATTTCTGTTCTAAAACTATGCTGTGTTTTATCACACATATTTGGGGAAATCTTGGTCTCTCCGACATCAGTGACAGCACTCACTGATATTATTGTGGTCTAATTTCCACTGAGTGTTTTTCTGTTCACACAGAGTGAAGCAAAACAAAAACTCCCACACTGAGGGATGATTTAAATCAATTTTAAATCAAGTCTATAGGATAAAAGAAGTAGGAAAGTTATTTAAGACTGTAATCATGTGTGTATTTAATGTGCTTAATTTGGCTTATTGCAAGTCATTGTACAATTAATTTATTAAATGAAAATATTACTTAAGAGGTCAGTTAATTTGCACTTTTGAAGAAAACCTGACAAAATCAGAGAAGTAGCTGGATAAATTTGTCAATCATCTTTCAGAAGATAAGATTGTAATACTAGGACCAGTGTTCAAATGGACCTAATTAGTGAGACTATTTAAAAACGTCTATGTGTGACCATGAGAGATTCAAGCTTGGCATGAGTAAGAACTTCAATCGAATTATCATTGTCTTTATCTTTCTGGTAAAGACAATTTTTTGGTTCATGGTAGACTTTTGTATTTTGGGAACCTTTCAAGCAAGATGGTGCCACTAGCACAAAAGGTTATTTCAATAACTTTTATATAAAATGAGAGCAAAAACCTGAAAATATATTCAAAAATTAGTTGTGTTTGTCGTCAGTGGCTGATTGTTAATCAAGCACTTGAGCAACAGTGTGTGTCACACTGGAGTGTCATTATCACACAATTATTTTGTCATGCATTGTAATAATATTTTTACAGAAAAAACCCTGAACACAGTCATTAATTCGTCAACACATTAAACTTAAGATGACATTTAGTGTGATGAAATGGAAAATAAGGCATTCTCAGCATGCCCACAGAAAACAATTCCCACTGAGCCTAAATATTCCTAAATCACTTGGGCAATACTAATCTTAGAACAGACACATAAAATCTCCTAAATAAAGACCATTATTTTTCTGGACAGCATATGAACAAGTCTTTTACTAAATCTGCAAACATTCGTGTTCTGTACTCACATGACTCCTGGTGCTTTAAATTAAGTGTGCTTGCACTTATGGATGTGCTGGAGTTTGGAGGGTGCACAGAAAAACCAGCTTTGGAACTGCAAAAGTACAAAACCAATAGAATCCAAAACTGCTTCAGCATTTTCTAACCACAAACAAGAAAAAAGATGGAAGATGCATATTTTTTTTCCCCAAGAAGAGCCATTAAAATGTCATTCCTACAATTTAGCACCCTGCATTGTACTTTAGAAAATTAAAAATAGCATTTTGATACATATCCAAGGATTCAAAATTGGCTGATCACTTATAACCAAAATTGGAAAGAAATTATGAACTTAGAAGGAGATAAACAAGACTAAGCCCAGACTAGAAGCATTATATATAAACACAGGTGAAGTTCAAGTCTGGTTTTTCCCACCTACAGACTGTAAATCCATCTGTTAATCCAACTTGAAATCTAAATTACCTTTTCTTCACTCCTTTTTAAACACAGTCAATATTCCTGGGGAGCACCTTTCTCCTTGCTTTTTAGATGCCTGCAGACACTGGCAATTACACTTAAATACATGCACAATATTCCTACAGAGAGTTCTTCAGGCTGCACTGGAGGGCTCTCACAGCAAATTTGCATGAAATATCATTATTTGCTTTATTTTGATATAAAGTCTCACAAAATCTACTGCTGGTCATGATAGATGCTCTATGAACCAAAGAAGATAAAGACAAATATAACTCTGTGGAAAAAAAAAAAAAGATTCCAAGTAAGTTTTCCATTAATAAGGATACAAAGGATTATTCCTTACCCACAATGACTGAGAATATTCAAGGGTTTCATGTGTGTGATATCCATCCTCATCCTCAGAGTATAAAATGGTTGCTTGTGTGTTAGGTTGGACAAAATGGAAAGCCTGTGTGGATTTTAGCATCCATAACTGACTTGCTTCTATAAGAACAGCCTGGGGAACACATTTGTCACCACTCACACAGAAGAATTTAGTGAATGAATCATTGTTATAAACTATGGGTTTTCCATTATATGACTAGGCAGCCTTTTGTACCCAAGAACGTGATCTCTAACAGATTTTAACAATGCAAATGCCTATCAGACTAAAATGAATACTTATGAAGGAAAATATAATTTGTAACCTTTCCTATTTAGTATATAATCTTCATTTTTCTCTAATCTAAAGGGCTTTACAGACTTTAAGAGTTATTAATCACCTATTTTTTTTATACCATATACTGTCAAGCACATGAAAATTGGTATAGTTATATTATTTCTAACCTTACAAGTATGAAGAAATCAGACTGGACTATGGGAAAATGTATTTAACATATCAGAACTATCAAACTTCAAGACACCAATATAGACATCTACATTCATTATTAGGTACATAAACAGAAGTTGTTAGAATTTCAGAAGTGCTGATCATTCAACATTAACATCAACTCTTACAAGAACTTCATGTTCTCAGCAAGACAAAGTTCATCCCAAAATAAAAAAAATCCAGAAAACTCTAAGTTTTAAAAGCCAGTATTGACATTCTGTGTTTTTCTTTCCCTGTTCTTTTGTTTCCAAACTTACATTATGCTTCAAAAACAAACACAGCTCACGGAGCTCTTGATAGCATCAAGGCTCTGCAGAGTGCTTTAGCTAGAAAATGTCCTAAACCACCAACAGGCTGCATTTTCTTTTATGGGAAATGCAAAACTGGGCCTCTACTTTGCTAACAAAATCCTCAAATCAAATGTGTAGTATTTTATATATTATATATATGTACGTATATATATATATATGTGTGTGTGTGTGTGTGTGTGTATGTCAGAATCTGGTGTTCCTTGGGTAATATCTAATCCTTTCCACTGAAAGATTTTTTTAATGGTTTACACTGAAGTCTGCAAAACAAAGATTGTCTTGTTTCTTTCATAGAGTTATACTGAAATGTGCAAACAGGAGTAAGGGAGAAAACTGCATATTTTTGGATTTCTATTTTCAGTGGAAATCAGTGAAGGTTCTACATCTTCTCTGCACTGCTGTACTTTTACAGCTGACCACAACTACTGTAAGAAGGCCAAACCAAAGCAAGGTGTTTATTTTTTCCCATGTTAAATCTGTTCCTTCTTGCAACTAGACTGTGCAGCAAAAGAAAATTGAATAGTTATTCTTCCTCAGTGCTAAGAGTTAACTTCTGGTGCTCTCTCTCATAGGTGTTACCTGTTAAAATGATTTTTCCCAGGCCATAAGATTTAAGGTGAAATTAAGGTCACACTGTGTGTAGCAAAGGCCTTGTGAGGAGAGGAGACATGTCCACCCACCAAAGACCACATCCAACGCCTTTGCTGACAAGAGACATATACAAGGAATTCTTTTAGAGGGTAAAAAGATGCTCGGAATGGTGTAAAGAGGTTTTCTAGCTTAATAATTAACTCTGAATCCTCCTCAGACAAAAGTGTCAGTGCCTCCACTGTATTAACTGCAAAAGGCAGGTGAGGCTGCTGATGTTCTCAGAAGGCATCTCCTGGCAGAATGATTAACTACAGAAAAAGGTCCTTCATGTTTCACAGCAATTCAGTATATTGTAAATGAATTGTGGTGAGATTCATTAGAGCTGTTGATATTTTAAACTAAAATTGCACAATACGCCTCTGTTTTTGCTAGACAACTTCAGCTCAAAAATGCTAGATAAACGTTTTCTGCAGAGGTCATGGACATGACATAGTCAAACTATAATTTCATTTACAAGTAATTAAAATAAATTAGATTTGATAAGATGACTTCAGCTTAAGTTTGTTTGTCCTCTTGCTTATGACCAACATACTGCTTTTACAAGTGTTTCATACATTTATATGTTCCTGAAAATATGTTCTGTGGCTATAGTTGGAAAGTGAAGGAAATGGGCACAGTTGACCATTATTTAATCTATCTGTTTGCAAGATAAGTAGTCTGCCCTGCAGCAGATCACTGTACATGGGTAAAAAATGATTTTACACTTTATACCCTACCAAAGGCTTTGCTGTACTACACACATATAGTCATGTCCAAATATTGTAACACCTGCTGACTCTCAGGGCATAACAACCCTTTCTCAAATGCTTTCAATGAGCTTTAAATCTGTCTGAATAAAACACGTTATAACATGTACCCTTTGTACACAAAATGGGAGACCATGAAATCTTTTAAAGAAGAAGCGTACACAAGATTCAGAGGATACAAATACTGTTTACACAGATGTTGTTGAAATAATTTTACATAAATAATCCACACTGGGAGAAGTCATAATGCTTGAAACAGGAACTAAACAATGGATATTTTTATAAAGCAGCAAGGATAACACCTCTAAAACCAGATTTTGTTAATGCTGAAGAGACTTTTTGTTGAAAAACATGATCTGCATTTACAGACATTTTGCAGGTCTCTGCTTGTTTGTATTCATGACAATACAGCTGTTCCTCCACACCTCATGCAAGCAGTGATCCCCACAGATCCAACTTAGCTTTTATTTAAAACACCGAGTGGGAGTGATTCCACCAGCCTCAGCAGAGATAATCTTGGTTGAAATAAAGAACAAAGGAAAGAAAAACCTGTCAGGACTTCAGGTGCTGGCCATGCACGTACAGTTCAAAACTAACAGAAACCTTAATGGTCATTCCTGCTTCCAAGGAAAAAACCCTATGACTCCTGTAGTTTATTTGATGTTCAGCTTTCAAATTTACACAACCCAGCTTCACATCACCCATAGCATTTTACAGGACTAACAACTCAATTTTCAACAGGATCCAGCAAAAATGTCTTTCCATTTATTTCCCTAAAGAATAATCACTTTCTTCACAAATCAAGAATTTCACTATACTTTGCCTCTACCCAGAAGTGTTCATTACCACACTAACCTATCACATTTGGGTTACATTTCAGATAAAGGCTTCTCTAAAACACAAACCCATGTAATTCTTCATGTGAAAAATTGTGGAATTCTAATTGCAATGAGCTCCAAGCCTGAGAACTTTTTAGAATCTCCACTCTTTTCAATTGCTTGGTGCTCTTTTCAATTGCTTAGGAATGTGTTTTTTTAACTGATGATATTTAAAACTCACAATGCAGCCTATTATAATATTCTCTCATATGATGTAACAAGCTATTTGTAAGAATGAACTAACACATGAAAATGCAAGGGGAAAAATAACCAAGCAGCAGGCTCATTTATTAACTGCAGTTGGAATGAAGGCTGGTAACATCCCATGGAATTACTGGAACAGGTGATACTTGCTTTATATATTAATGTAAAGAAATGTTTTTTTCTAATTTACAAGGTCTCAGTATTAACAAACTGATTGAATTTGCCAAAAGTACCACAAATGAGGTAAAGAATTACTTCTCATTGGCAATCATGTTGGTTTTGTCAACCAACAGTTCCATCCTGACCTTATTTGCAAAGTACTTACAGCAGATGTTGTTATTTTGCTTAGAAGGTAACATGGTGCTTCCTTTATCAAATTATTTTAAAGCTGATCAGGCAGCTTGTGACTATGCACACACAACAGACCTAAACAGCTGTCAAAAATTCAATTTACTGAGAAAGTCTCAGCCTTGAATAGGAACTGTAGTGTGGTGCCACTGCACCTCAGAAAGAACTCTTGGAACAACCCATCTTTCCCAGTGCTTACGGACAAAGAACAAATATGCATCTCCAACTCCTGTATCCTGGCTCAAAATACACCACAACAGTTCAGTCTGTAGCAAACAGCATTTCTTAGGAGTTGTTTTCTTTGCAAGAAAGCATTTGGCCTCCAAGCAGACAGGTAGATAAACAAATGTCCTATAAATATTTGGGTATCTTATCTAATAAGGGCATCAAGGAAAGAACGCCTCAGGAACAGGATCTGCAGTAGCTAATGAAGGAATTTCCTATCCACAACAGTGCCAGGAACTCTTCAAACCTGGAGACAGTGCTGCTGTTACACTGACACCTATCAGTTTTTCACTCTTCTCCAGAGATAAATTTAGGCTGTAATAGCCAGAGCAGCACGAACTCCTACACTGCTGCATGCACAGATATTTACATGGGAGGGCACGACTTCCAGTTACTTGCTGGACATGACACAACAATTTACTGCACATTTTTTCACATTACACACAAAATCTGACTACAGAAGATTGGATACAGGTACTTGGCTGACAGTGCCAGATTATTTTCACAGGAATGATATGAAAACCACTCTGGTGTTGGTAACAACACCACAAATTAAGTATGCAGTTCTTTCTCATTCATGTTGTGAGACTTCTGTGGATGGATAACTGGCAAAGCAGTGCTAAAAACAGAAAACTGCTCAAAGAAGTGCTTTTGGATGTACATATAAAGTGCACAGACTGAAAGGCAGAACATCCAAACAACAGAAAAAACAGTTTATTAAGTCTATGTAAGAAAAACAGCACAAAAAGGGAATCCATGCTGTTGCTTAAGAAAGAACTGCATCTTTCCCACACCTGTTGAGACAGGACCTCAAAAATTCTTGTGTACTTAACTGCCAGTGGTGTCAATGTGGGTCAGGAACCCGAGTGCCACTGCATATCAGAGCCCAACATCCCAACCCAGGCAGCTCCTGTGGAAACTGCCTTTCCCTCAAAGCCCACTGAACTTCAGAGTGACTTTGCACCCTGCAGAACGCAGTTTGGGCCTCTTAGAACCAAAATACTCTTGGCTTTTGAAGGGTGAGCATTGCTTCATGATGTTCTCCTGACGACTGCACAATGCAGCACCTTGTTCTACAGAGATAGCAAAAAATATCACTGTGTTGGTAGTTAATGTGCAACTGAGGGTAAAAATAAGATAACACCACCTTCCTAAGACTGTAAGAAATGTCACAAAGATGAACCACTATAAGAAATACAGTGTGGGACATCTTTAGTATACAAATACTGTAAGGAAAAATATGGTATTTGCTAATTTCAAAGTTTTGTCCTGGTTCATTTTATAATTAATAATTAAATTGATGCTAAACATCAGACATGTCTTAGGTTCCTCATTCAGGCATCTCAGTCACAGTGCTTGGATTCAATAATGGATGATTCAACATAAGAGAAACAACAATATCGAGTATCTTTATTAATTCTGTTAACATTCTAGAGAACAAATGACATCCAACATTGCCTTCTGCCTCATCATGAATCAATGATTCCTGTTTTGGAAGATTTTTGAACTTTTCTGCATCTGGAAATCTTATTTAACAATAATGTTTCCAAATAAATTAGATCTGCTCCCTTCTGATGATGTAATGAACTGTTATTAACTAAGTGTGGTAGTCTAAGGACATCAGGAACTGGCTTGGATAAAATGTTGTCTACATTAGGGTAATGCAATAAACCAAGAAAATTATGTATTAAAAGAATAATGCCATCCAATATCACAGCATATGATATAACTTGGATGGAAACATGCTAGAATTGAACCTATGTCTATTTAACTTCATGTATATACTTCATATTTATGTATATAAAACTTCATATATATGTATATGTATAGCTGATTTTAGCTTCTGCTCCCAGCAGAAGGAATTTCCTGAGCAGCCTGAAGTAAATATTTGGCAGTTCCAGTTCTGAGTTTCAGAGAACTGTTAATTTGCCAAATCTGAACATACGGACAAAACGACCATTGAGGCGACTACTCTGTCACACCCGCGAGGACTTCTGCACTCATACTGGAAAAAATAAAACTGTGCGGCAAAGCACTCGCCTGGATGGAGCCAAAGAACAAATGTGTACATTAATTAGCGGATTAATGAGTGAATTGGGGTGTTCACCCCGGGACCCTCGGTCGGGACCCTCCGGCGGGGCAGGAGCGGGGCCGTGGCATGACCGGAGCGGGGCTGTGGCAGGACCGGAGCGGGGCTGTGGCGGGGCCGTGGCAGGACCGGAGCGGGGCTGTGGCGGGGCCGTGG